>NC_057803.1:312727767-312993101 GCF_018294505.1 Triticum aestivum
GACTGGCCCCACAAATCAATACTACTAGTCTTTTCTACGCACTTTGTCCTCACTCGTGCGCACCCGGGAGAAACTTCCCGGTCGGTCACCCATCCTGACACTACTCCAAGCTGAGCACGCTTAACTTTGAAGTTCTGTCCGAATGGGCTCCCGGAAAAGAAGGATTTTCTTATTGATATGAGTAGTCTATCATCCCTAATAAGCCGGGCCATCACAAGGACCCATGGAGAGAGTTGGGGATTTCATAATTTTCATATTTGAATTTTCTCAAACTTGAAAAGAGGGTCATTTTGGTTTTAATAATTTTTCTCTTCGAATATTTCAAATACCAAAATAAAAGAGAGAAGATAATATGGCTTCTTCAAAAGGAAAGAAATATTGGAGGAAATTTTTTAAAACCAAATAAATATTTTAGTTGGATTTTATTTGAGATTTTATTTGAATTAGAAAAATATGCATTTCTCAAAACTGAATCTTTAGGCCAGAAAAATGTTCACTTTGTTCCAAATATTTTATTTAGCGGTGAAAATTGATTTTGGCATTTTTATAATTTTTTCATTTATTTTATTAGGATTTTTTTCGGCGGAATTTTTTTTAAAAAAAAAAGAAGTTTCCGGAGAGACTGGGCCGAAACCCAGCCGGCCCAACTCCCGCGCCGCCGCCTTCCCCGCCCTCGTGCCACGCACCGACGCCGAGGGGAGACCGAGCCGGACTACACCCCCGGGCCAGCCCCCTCCCCAAGCCAGTGCCGCCCCCGCCCCCTTAAAAGCCGAGCCCCGCCGCCTCTCCTCCCACTCCGAGCCGCGTCGCTTCAACGCACCGCCACCACAGCCCCGCCGCCTTGCCATTGCAGCACCTCTGCCGGATCGCGTTGCCGCGGCCGCCGCCGGTTTTTCTTAGAGAACCAGTAAAAAACCTCCGCCACCGTCGTTTTTTTGGCTTAGATCTAGAACAATTTTGTTTTTTTTTGGGTTAGGGTTTTCTCGGTTTTTCCCAGTTTTCTCCGATCGACTCTATTTAGGGAACGTTCGCCCGAACGCTTTTGTTCACGAACGCGTTCGTTTCTTTGTCTCTAATAACGAACGTTCGTTAGTCTTTTTCTTTTATTTTATTTTCGGCTAGGGACCTATCTGTGATTATTTTTATCGCAGATTAGCCCCTGATCTTCGAACGCCCGCAACTTTTTATCCTTTTGTTCAAATCCAGTGAAACCAACGCCAAAATCTTTGTCTCAAACCCCTCTTTCCAGTTAACCAACTTGAACATGATTTTGACAATTTAAAATTTGGTTTCAAGCAGATTTGAATTCGAACTTCTTTTGATCGTAGTTTGAGTTTCGTAGCTCCGTTTCGATTGATTCTTTTTACAAATCGAAGCTCTTCCCATGAACTTTCGATTTGGTTATTTACTTCTAAGTTATATCACTTGAATCTATGCTTGAGTGCTTTTGTATGATATTTTTTGTTTGCGATAGAGTTTCTGGAGTGCGAAGGGTGCTACTACGAGTCTCTAGGGTTTTCAGATCATCAGCAAGAGAAGTAACACTTTGATCATACCCTTTATTACCCAGTTTTTATGCATTAGTTTCAACCCTCAAACATTGCATGCGTAGGATCTACTTAACATGTGGGTTTTGGGAAGTAGATGATGAGGTGGAACCTATTGCCCTTTTTATATCAAACCTTGGGAGTTACTTCTACGTTATGCTTATATTGCTATGCTATGCTCGTAGACGTGGTTTGGTTGAGTGTATCCATGATAGATGTGAGAGTTGTTAAATAATGGTTAACTTAAGGTGGCTACTTTAATACAGATCTGGGTGGATTGGTTGAGGCACCCTGGAGCACCCAGTGGTTGTCTGGGCACCTGGAGCAATCCACAGCTGTCCTGGGATATCCCGGAGTACCTGTGTGATCATCCTACGGTCTAGAATGTAGGCTCAAAGGGATCATAAGATTATTCATGCTGGAAACTTCCGTGTGCAGCCACAAGCCATTCTGGGCTCTGGCATAGTTGAGTAAGTTGTGGGAATCCTTTCCATGATGGGCTAGCAAATGTAGGGGATTGTAGGTGTACCGACCTATCTATCGGTTAAGGGGACCTCTTCGGAAAGACTGTGTCTCGGTCATCCGTTTCTCAAACACCATGTCGTGCGAGAAATGAACGGAGGAGATCGAGTCTTGTGGGGAAAAGTGCGCAAACCTCTGCAGAGTGTATAAACTAATCATGGTTAGCCGTGTCCCCGGTTATGGACATCTTGAGTAACTGGTTCTTGAATTATTGATTTGATCTCATCACTCTTAATTAATTTTGTTGGGCTGTTAATTACTTTTAATTGGGATTGAGTTGGAGGAACCTTCTCAATGTTTCATCAACCAACTTGATAGTTGAATAAAATTTATTCCTTTGCGGTAGGGAAAAATTGGCTTTTCGCAAAAACATTCAACCTTAGAGCCTCCACCAGCCATATATACATGTAGTGATAGCAGTTATTCTTGTTCATTGCACTACAGTGTTATTTTGCCAGCGTATTCCATGTGCTGACCCATTTCGGGCTGCAACATGTTATGTTGCAGACTTTTCAGACGAAGAGTAAGGTGCGCTAGGTCGTTGTCGTGGACTCAGCTATGCCATTGGAGTTGATGGACTCAGTTTATCTTCGAAGCCTTCCGTTGTTATCTTAATTAGATCGCCTTAGTCCATATTATTGTAATAAGTTATCTTTTGAGACTATCGATGTAATAAATGTGTGATTGAAACTCTGTTATAAATCCCTCAAGTACTGTGTGTGTCAGCATTACCGATCCAGGGATGACACTTATGCACAGAGATTTGACCGTTTGAGGTCGGATCGCTACAAGATGATATCCGAGCACACGCTGAGTATAGGACACGACCACTAAGATAAGACATAGGTCACTCTTCTCTACTCATTTCTGACTCCTCTCCATTTTCCACTCTATAGATGGCAGACCCTAGGAACAAGTTTGCTCCACCGGATGAAGACACACCTTTTGAACGACACTTGAAGGAAGTCACTAGGTACCTGAACATCGGAATACCAAGCTTCATCGGGACCTACACCGCCACTCTACCTAAAGAAGAGCGCTGGACTATTCAAGTACATGTTCCAGGAAGAACATTCATACCAGTGACTGAGCCCATAGAGTATTCCTTTGATGCACCAACATGGAGTCTAGGAAAGAGCATGGCAGCTCACATCGCCATGGGACGCATTGGCGAAGTTTACCGCAAGGATCTTAAGGACACCATCTACCAGATATGTGGGCGTTGAGATGAGCAATGGGAGATGATCAGCACCAGGAGGGATAAGTCCATTGCAGCATATATCCAGGAGTTAAACCAACACATTCGTCCACAGGAGAACCAGATGTGCGCTAGAGTGATAGACCTGAAGAAGGTGATGACCAGGAACATGGAGATAGTAGAGGAACTCATGTCTACATGCACTGGATATGAAGAGGAAATTGCAGTCCTACTAGAGAAGAATGAAGATCTGAAGAAGCCAGGACTATTCATGGGAGACCCCATGCTAGGAGGAGATGACGACCATCCGGAGAACTACATCATCATCGACGACACCGTCTCCGACCCCGATAGTGATGATGACTATGAAGACGAAGCTGGAGCGGATATCATGGAATCTTCTTCCGATCAAAATTTCTAGATGACCACCATATTATCAGTAATATCCCCCCATGTATATAGTAGTAGTTCGAGCACTTTGTAATGGTAGTTAGATGGCTTGTATGCCCCTCTTTGAATTGAGTGGTGTCATTTGAATGTGTTTGTCTCATGTGCATATGGCTAGTGTTTTCTCCTTAGACCTCATTCTATTCTAAACTCTTCCCTCTAAACCCATCATATGGCTCCGAGACGTGACCCCGGATTTGTTTTCCCACAGGAGCTCACTTAGTTGATCCAACAGCAGAATGCCTGGATGCAGCTACTAGTCCAGAACCAAGGCAACAACAATAACAACAACAACAACAACAACCCACCGCCACCACCTCCAATTGACAACTTAGCCCGTTTTCTGAGGTTGAATCCGCCGGTGTTTTCAAGTAGCACTGAGCCGATTGTTGCTAATGACTGGCTCCGCAGGATTGGAAGGGAATTGACCACCGTAGGTTGCATAGATGTTGAGAAGTTGTGCTTTGTCGCACATCAATTGAATGGACCAGCAGCCTCATGGTGGGAGAATTACATAGCCATGTTCCCCATAGCCAATGTTACTTGGGATCAATTTCAGCAAGCATGCCACATTGCACATGTCTCTACAGAAGCAATGAATATGAAGAAGCGTGAGTTTACAACTTACGCCAGGGAAATCGTACTGTGGGGCAGTACGTGGATGAGTTTAGCAAGTCAGCACGCTATGCCCCAAATGATGTGGCCACAGATGCCGCGAAGCAATAGAAGTTCATGGAAGGGCTGAATGATGAGATGAGTATGCAGTTGATGGTGGCAATATTCACAAACTACCGGGAGTTGGTAGATCGAGCTATTATGATTGAAAGCAAGCAATAGTAGATAGAGAGCCACAAAAGGAAGTATGGACAGGGGAAGTATAATTCTGGAGCATCACAGAAGCCTCGTTTTACCCCGAACTCGGGAGGATACACCCATAACCACGGAGGCCACACCCACAATGGAGGGAGTTCGCATAATTACAGTGGCCCCAAAATGGGAATGGGAATGGAGGAAGCAACGGAAAGAACCGTTCCAACATAGCAACACCCGCCCGGAAGGATTTAAGTCACATTACTTGTTTCAAGTGTGGGAATACTGGACACTACGCCACCGAATGCCCCGAAGCAAAGAATGGAAACAGCAACGGAAGCTCTAGGATGAAGCCCAAACCTTTCAACAGGGGACAGGTGAACCACGTTAACGTGGAGGAGGTTGAAGATCAGCCAGATGCAGTTATAGGTTAGTTTTTGATTGAGTCATTTACTGCAATCATTCTTTTAGATACTGGTGCATCGCATTCATACATTTCGAGGGGGTTTGTGGATAAGTATAAGCTGCCCAGCAAAGTTCTTAAGACACCTATGTTAGTAAGCTCGCCAGGAGTGGAGTATATGGCCAGCAGAGGATGTTTTCAGATGCCATTGACCATAGGTAGGTATGTTTTCCCCTCAGACCTAATAATTTTGGAGTCACAAGGATTGGATATAATATTAGGTATGGATTGGTTATCGAAGTATGGAGGAAACATCGATTGTGCTACTAAGTCAATCTTAGTCACCACCCCTGAGGGAAAAAGGATTAAGTATGTGTCCAGGCATGCGCCGAGGAGGACCCAAGTGAATTCCCTCTCAGGAGTTGTTCATGAGGAAGTGTCTGTAGTGAAGGATTACCTGGATGTATTTCTAGAGGAACTACCAGGCATGCTGCTGGATCGAGACATTGAGTTATTGATAGAGCTGTTGCCAGGCACCAGACCAATATCAAAGAGACCATACCAGATGCCCGCTAATGATCTAGAGGAAATTAAGAAGCAAATTACGGAGCTACTGGACAAAGGTTACATTCGACGAAGTTCGTCGCCATGGGGAGCCCAGTGCTTTTGGTTGAGAAGAAGGATGGATCTTTGAGAATGGTTGTTGATTATCGGGCCTTGAATGAAGTGACGGTCAAGAACAAGTACCCACTACCGATGATCAATGATTTGGTTGACCAGTTGCAAGGAGCTAAAGTATTCTCCAAGATCGATCTTCGATCAGGTTACCACCAGTTGAAGATTCGAGAATAGGATATACCTAAAACAACTTTTACTACAAGGTACGACCTATATAAGTACACGGTTATGTCATTTGGATTGAAAAAGGCCCTAGCTATTTCATGAGCATGATGAACAAGGTGTTTATGGAGTTTTTGGATAAGTTCGTTGTGGTTTTCATTGATGATATTTTGGTATACTCGAAGAACGAAGAGGAACACAAGGAACACTTGCACTTAGTTCTCAAGAAGCTCAGGGCACATCAGTTGTATGACATGTTTAGCAAGTGTGAGTTTTGGTTGAAGGAAGTTGGATTTCTTAGACATGTTATATTGGGAAAAGGTATAGCAGTAGACCCAACCAAAGATTAGTCTGTCACTGAGTGGTTCACACCCACCTCAGTAGGAGAGATCCGTAGTTTTCTGGGACTTGCAGGATATTACAGGAGGTTCATTGAGAATTTTTCCAAGATTGCGAAACCCATGACAGAGTTGTTGAAGAAGGACACTAAGTTTAAATGGATGGATAAATGTGAGGCTAATTTTCAAGAGTTGAAGAAACGTTTGGTTACAGCCCCAGTGCTGATTCTTCCGGATATACGCAAGGATTTCCAAGTGTATTGCGATGCTTCTCGCTTAGGACTTGGAGGAGTACTTATGCAGGATGGAAGAGTTGTTTCATATGCCTCACATCAACTTCGAGCTCATGAGTTGAATTATGCCACGCATGATTTGGAGTTGGCAGCCGTAGTGCATGCGCTCAAGACTTGGAGACACTTTCTGATTGGAAACAAATGTGATGTGTACATGGATCACAATAGTTTAAAGTACATTTTCACGCAGAAGGAGCTGAATCTCGGGCAAAGCAGATGGTTGGATCGTATAAAGGATTACGACATGAAGCTGCACTATCATCCAGGAAAGGCCAATGTCCTAGCAGACGCTTTGAGTCGGAAGAGTTATGCCAATACCCTCGTAAGTAGAGGCTTACTGCAGGAGTTAGTTGACGATCTCAAGGAACTTCGTTTGAAGATAGTTCCAAGTGGTTTCGTGGCAAGAATGGAGGTTCAGTCTACATTATTGGGAAAGATTTGAGAAGCTCAAAAGGATGACAAGGAGATCATTGAGATATGGGAGAAAATGAGCAAAGGAAAAGCCAAGGGATTTCGTGAGGATGAGCGCGAGACTTTATGGTTTAAGGATCGTATATATGTGCCCAATAATGCCGAGACTAGGAAATTAATACTTCAGGAAGCTCATGACTCACCATACTCGATACACCCTGGAATCACCAAGATGTCTTTGGATTTGAAGGAGCATTTCTGGTGGAAGGTTATGAAGAAGGACATTGCCAAGTATGTAGCAGTATGTGATGTATGCCAGAGAGTGAAGGCAGAACATCAGAAACCAGCAGGATTGCTACAACCTATGCCGATACCCGAATGGAAGTGGGACAAACTTGGCATGGATTTCATCACCGGATTACCCAGGATCCAATCAGGATATGATTCAATCTGGGTAGTAGTTGATCGCTTGACCAAGGTAGCTCACTTTATCCCAGTAACGACTACCTATACAAGCGCGAAGTTGGCCAAGATATTTATGACCGGGATCGTATGTCTGCATGGAGTTCCGAGGACCATCGTATCAGATAGAGGGACACGGTTTACCTCAAAGTTTTGGAATCATTGCACCAGAATTTGAGTACCAAGCTAGAGTTCAGTACAGCCTTTCATCCGCAGACAGATGGACAGACAAAGAGAGTCAATCAGATTCTGGAGGACATGTCAAGAGCTTGTGCGCTAGATTATGGATCTAGTTGGGATGACAATTTACCTTACGCAGAGTTCTCCTAGAACAACAGTTATCAGGCTAGTTTGAGTATGGCCCCATTCGAAGCCTTTTATGGAAGAAGGTGCAGGACACTGTTAATGTGGGATGAAGTTGGAGACCGCCAGTTGTTTGGGCTAGGTTTAATTGAGGAGCCTGAAGAGAAGGTCAAGTTGATTCGAGATAGACTGAAGATAGCTCAGTCCAGGTAGAAGAGTTATGCAGACTCAAAACACAAGGAGGTAGTCTATGAGATCGGAGGCACAACATATCTTCGTGTTTCACCTCTGCGAGGAGTTAAATGATTTGGAGTTAAGGGAAAGTTAGCCCCGAGATTTGTAGGACCATGTCGAGTGTTGGAACGAATGGGAGAAGTTGCCTACAAGTTGGAATTACCCAAAGGATTGTCAGGAGTTCATGATGTTTTCACATTTCCCAGTTGAAGAAGTGTCATGCAGAGATGGTTGTTATTCCTCTGAGAGAGACAGTGCCCCTGGAAGAAATTTAGTTGGACAGTGATCTGACCTACGAGGAGAAACCCTTCAAGATTCTCGAGTTTGCTAGCCGAGTAACCCGCAGCAAGGTTATCAAGTTTTGCAAAGTTCAGTGGAGCCACCATACTGAGGATGAAGCCACCTGGGAACGAGAAGAAGACATACGGAAAGACCACCCGCAACTATTTTCTAACCAACCCGAATCTTGAGGGCGAGATTCATCTTAAGGGGGGTAGGTTTGTAACATCCCAAATTCTCTATTTGGATGTTACACATAGGTCATCATATCCATATCATATTTTATTTTCATTTTGTTTGTGATCCTAGAAATCTTAAGCAACTCAAGGACCCACGGAGAGAGTTGGGGATTTCATAATTTTCATATTTGAATTTTCTCAAACTTGAAAAGAGGATCATTTTGGTTTTAATAAATTTTCTGTCCGAATAATTCAAATACCAAAGTAAAACAGAGAACATAATACGACTTCTTCAAATGGAAAGAAATATTGGAGGAAAAATTTTGCAATCAAATAAATATTTTAGTTGGATTTTATTCGAGATTTTATTTGAATTAGAAAAATATGCATTTCTCAAAACTGCATTTTTAGGCCAGAAAAATGTTCACTTTGTTCTAAATATTTTATTTACACGATGAAAATTGATTTTGTCATTTTAAGAATTTTTTTAGTTTCTTTATTAGGAATTTTTTGCGGAATTTATTTATTTACAAAAAGAATTTTCCGGACCGACTGAGCGGAAACCCAGCCGGCCATTCCCTGCCGCCGTGCCGCGCACGGACGCTGACGGGAGTCCGAGCCGGCCCACTCCCCAAGCCAGCGCCGCCCCCGCCCCCTTAATAGCCGAGCCTCATCGCCTCTCCTCCCACCCCGAGCCGCGCCGCCGCCGCCTCGCTGTTGCCGCGCCGCGGCTGGATCGTGTCGTCGCCGCCGCCGGGTTTTCTTAGAGAACCGGTAAAAAACCGCCGCCGCCACCATTTTTTGGTTTAGATCTAGCTGGGTTTCGTTTTTTTTGTGTTAGGGCTTTCTCGGGTTTTCCCGGTTTTCTCCGATCGACTCTATTTAGCGAACGTTCGCCCGAACGCTTCTGTTCGCGAATGCGTTTGTTCATTTGTCTATGATAACGAACGTTTGTTCGTTATTCTTTTAGTTTTATTTTATTGTCGGCCAGGGACCTATCCGCGATTAGCCCCTGATCTTCGAACGCCCGCAACTTTTTAACCGTTTGTTCAAATCCAATGAAACCAATGCCAAAATCTTCGTCTCGAGCCCCTCTTTCAAGTTAACCAACTTTAACATGATTTTGAAAATTTAAAATTTGGTTTCAAGCAGGTTTGAATTCGAACTTCTTTTGATAGTAGTTTGAGTTTCGTACCTCCGTTTCGATTGATTCTTTTTGCAAATCGAAGCTCTTCCCATGAACTTTCAATTTGGATATTTTCTTTTGAGTTTTACCCTTGTATCTATGCTTGAGTGCTTATGTATGCTATTGTTTGTTTGCGACAGAGTTTCTGAAGTGCGAAGCATGCTACTACGAGTCTCTAGGATTTTCAGATCGTCAGCAAGGCAAGTAACACTTCGATCATACCCTTTATTACCCAGTTTTTATGCATTAGTTTCAACCCTCAAATATTGCATGAGTAGGATCTTCTTAACATGTGGGTTTTGGCAAGTAGATGATGACGTAGAACCTATTACCCTTTTTATATCATACCCTGCGAGTTACTTCTACGTTATGCTTATATTGCTATGCTATGCTCATAGACGTGGTTTGGTTGAGTGTATCCATGACAGATGGGAGAGTTGTTAAATAATGATTAACTTAAGGTGGTTATTTTAATAAACATCTGGGTGGATTGGCTGAGCCACCCTGGAGCACCCAGTGGTTGTCTAGGCACCTGGAGCAATCCACAGCTGTCCTAGGATATCCCGGAGTACCCATGTGATCATCCTACGGTCTGCCACGCAGGCTCAAAGGGATCATAAGATTATTCATGCTGGAAAATTCTATGTGCAGACACAAGCCATTATGGGCTCTGGCATAGTTGAGTAAGTTGTGGGTATCCTTTCCATGATGGGCTAGCAGATGTAGGGGATTGTAGGTGTACCGACCTATCTATCGGTTAAGGGGACCTCTTCGAAAAGACTGTGTCTCGGTCATCCATTTCTCAAACACCCTGTAGTGCAAGAAATCAACGGAGGAGATCGAGTATTGTGGGGAAAAGTGTGCAAACCTCTGCAGAGTGTATAAACTAATCATGGTTAGCCGTATCCCTGGTTATGGACATCTTGAGTATCTGGTTCTTGAATTATTGATTTGATCTCATCACTCTTAATTAATTTTGTTGGGTTGTTAATTACTTTTAATTGGGATTGAGTTGGAGGAACCTTCTCAATGTTTTATCAACCAACTTGTTAGTTAAAAACTATTCCTTTGCAGTAGGGAAAAATTGGCTTTTCGCAAAAACATTCAACCTTAGAGCCTCCACCAGCCATATATACATTTTAGTGATAGCAGTTATTCTTGTTCATTGCTCTACAGTGTTATTTTGCAAGCATATTCCATGTGCCGACCCGTTTCAGCCTAGAACGTATTATGTTTCAGACTTTTCATACGAAGATTAAGGTGCGCTAGGTCGTTGTCGTGCACTCAGCTATGTCGTTGAAGTTGATTGACTCACTTTATCTTCGAAGCCTTCTGCTGTTATCTTAATTAGATGGCCTTAATCCATATTATTGTAATAATATCTCTTTTGAGACTATCGATGTAATAAGTGTGTGTTGAAACTCTGTTATAAATCCTTGAAGTACTATGTGTGTCAGCATTACCGATCCAGGGATGACACATATGCACAGAGATTTGACCGTTTGAGGTCGGATAGCTACATGGTTCCTAAGGGATATTTAGCAACACTGGAGGTTAAGCCTACTTTGCTTTGACAGGATCAGAGAAGCTCAAAAGGATGATAAAGAGATTGCTGAGATAACAAAGAATACGGTTAAAAGTAAGGCATAAGGTTTCCATGAGGATGAACATGGAGCCATATGGTTTGAGAAGCGTATTTGTGTACCTCAGGATGCAGATATCAGGAAGTTGATTCTTCAGGAGGTGCATGATTCACCTTATTCTATTCTCCCAGGTAATACTAAGATGTATTTGGATATGAGGGAAAGATTTTGGTGGCCTAGCCTTAAGAGGGAAATTGCTGGATATATTGCAACATGTGATGTGTGCCAGAGAGTTAAAGCAGAACATCAGCGACCAGCAGGTTTGTGGGATGAGATTGGTATGGATGGAAGTGGGATGAGATTGGTATGGATTTCATTACAGGTCTACCCAGGACTCGATCAGGCTATGATTCTATTTGGGTAGTTGTTGATCGTTTGACTAAAGTTGCTCACTTTGTCCCGGTAAAGACTACTTATACCAGTGCTCAGCTAGCAAAGATTTATATGTCTAAAATTGTTTGTCTACATGGAGTTCCAAGGAAGGTAGATTCTGATAGAGGTACTTGGGTCACGCCTAAGTGTTGGCATCAGGTGCATGAATCCTTGGGCTCCAGGCTGGAGTTCAGTATAGCTTTCCATCCACAGACAGATGGGCAGACAGAAGGGTAAATCAGATTTTGGAGGATATGTTGAGAGCTTGTGCTTTGGACTACAGGTCCAGTTGGGATGATAATTTACCTTATGCAGAGTTCTCATATAATAACACTTATCAGGCTAGTCTGAAGATGGCACTGTTTGAGGTATTGTATGGTAAAAAGTGCAGGACGCCATTGATGTGGGATGAGGTTGGAGTGCGTTCGTTCTTTGGACCAGACTTGATCAGAGATGCTGAGGAGAAGGTCAAGTTGATTCATGATAGGTTGAAGAGAGCACAGTCCAGGTAGAAGAGTTATGCAGATGCAAAACGTAAGGAGGTGACATATGAGGTAGGAGACCGTGCTTATCTCAGAGTTTGACCACTTCATGGAATTAAGAGGTTTTGAATCAAACGTAAGTTAGCACCACATTTTGTGGGGCCTTACAAGATCTTGGAGCGTAGAGGAGAGGTAGCTTGTTAGCTGGAGTTGCCAGAATCCTTGTCAGGAGTTCACGATATGTTTCATGTATCCCAGTTGAAGAAGTGCCATGCAGAGATGATGGATGTTCCATTGAGGGACACAGTGCCACTTGAGGCAATTCCGTTGATTCTGGAAACAACAGAGAGAGTTACTCGCACCAAGACAATTAAGTTATGCAAGGTTCAGTGGGATCATCACACCAAGGAGGTAGCTACCTGGGAACGAGAGGAAGATCTTAGGCAGGATCACCCACACCTATTTCCTAGCCAACCCGAATCTCGAAGGCGAGATTCATCTTAAGGGGGTAGGTTTGTAACAACCCAATTTTAATAAATTAGGATGTTATTAGATCATTCATATGAATCTCATATTCTTATTTCATTATTGGCTTTTCTGAAATATTCTTTTCATTATGCAACAAAGGCAATTTATTGGAGTGGAGATAACATGACTTATCCCCTGTTTTAAAAATGTTCATAATGTCCAGAATATTATTTCCAGTTCATCTGTTATGTTCTGGTAATTTTTGCATTCTCCAAAATATTTTAATTATGTGTTATTTTGTTGTTTAAGTGGTCTATTGCATCAAAATGATTTTACAAAATTGCATTAGTTTTGGAACTAGTGTTCCTATAGTTTATATTGATAGCGCTATTTTATTGTGTGTCTAGGTATTTTTATTTAGATTTTATACTGTGTATTTTTTTCTGCTGCTGTCCTTAAAAAAGGAGAAGGCAGCAGCGCCGCCAGCCACCGCGCAGCCCAGCCAACCGCCAGTCCCGCAGCCGCTCGCTCGCAATCGCTGCCTACGCGGTACGCCCGCACTTGACCCGCATCGCTCGCCCACACTTGATCCACCTCGCTCCAGCCGCTGACCAGCAACCTTGCGCTCCTGTTCACCCATCTTCTCCCCGAGCCGGACCGGGACGCTGCCGCGCCCGAGCGCTCACGCCGAGGCCAACCCGGATTGAACCCGACGCCCTAGCCGACCCCGTGACCCCCCCTGGACGCCTAAGAGTTCCTAGGTTCCCCGCAGCCTCGCACGCCCCTTCTCACTTCGTCCCCGCCGCCAGAGCTCGGCCACTCAGGATTTGGATCTCGCCAAGAACCTACGCTGCCCGCCGCCATTTGCCAGTCATTTCCACCGCCATAAGAAACCCCAGAGCCGCGCTGCCTGCACCCCTCAAACCCCCACTCGATGACAAACTCTTTTGACACCTCGAAGTACCCTACAGAGCACCAAAATGCTGCCACCGCCGATGTTCGCCACCGCCGGAGCTCTTCCAGTTCACTCCGCCTCCCCAGCCGCAGAGGAGGTCCTCGCCGTTGTCGAACACCACCACCACATCCGCCACTCAACACCACACCCGCCCAGCCCCTCATGTTCGCCAGAGAGCCGCCGGAGAAGTGACACCGCCGATGCTGACCGTCACCGTCGTTTTCCTCTGTACACGGTGAGCACGGGCGCACAAGAGGTTTTCGGCCAATTAGCCGCTGCCACGTGGTAGTTAGCTACAGTGCTGCATAGTAAACGGCCAGGAGATTTCTGTTGGTTCTTGTCTTTTTTTCAGATTTGCAACCAAAACTTCAAATAGCTATAACTAGTAGTCTATTTATCCAATTTAGTTAATTCTTTTTCCTATCCACTCACAAAAATCAGCACTTTATCACAGTACCAACTTTGCACATGTTTGCAGTGTTTAATTTTGAATTCGTTCAAATTTGAAATAAACCTTCCGGAGGCCGTAACTTTCAAACTGTTTATCGGAATCGAGTGATTCTTTTTGCGTTGTGATCATAGTGCAATTTAGGTGATTTTTGCATGCTTTTATGCTGATGTTATTTGCATTTTCAAATGGTTTTATTGCTGTTGGTTTTGTTTTTGTTCTATTTGTGTTCCGATGATTGATTGTTGATATTGTGCAACGTGTAGATTGTCAGGAGTGCGGCGCGAACTATTGTCAGGAGTGTGACTTTCTGAACCAGAACCAAGGAAAGTTACATGTTGATCATCATTTACCTATTGTTTTCTATGCATGTAGTTATATCACATTATGAATATATGCATGTATAGGATTATTATATTATTTTGCTATATTGTTGAGCTATCTCCCGTCATTGCAGATCGTGGTAATTGTTGTTTTTCTATGCTTTGTAGACGGGGGTGGTTCGAGTATTCAAAGAGCTTATGTGAGGATTATATATTTAACAAATTGAGTAGTAACTTAGGATTTAACTCACCTCTGGGCGGAAGTGGTATTGCTTGGCATTGAGGGAAGGCATCTTGGCGTCTTGCACCTTTTCTAAGGCCATGCGCTCATGAGAGTGCACCCTAAGTTGAATGTCGCCCAGGTTCAGAAAGATCAGACAGACTTAGTGACTAGTAGCTTCCATGTGCGGCCACTAGCTATATGGGCTCTAGCTTAGTTGATCAGTTGTTGGAACCCTGGCCCAGACAATGTCGACAGATGTAGCATATGTAGGTGGGATGTGGCCATCAAGTTGTTAAGGGAACCTTTTCTGAATGACTTCGTCTCAATCTTCGGATTGGGTCTAGTGGGTAAAGCATACTAAACTCTACAGAGTATTAAAACTAATCATGATTAGTCGTGCCCCCGGTTATGGGCAAATTTGAGCCACTATGCCATTACAGTTGTTGGATGATCTTGACAGATGAGACAATTAATAATATTTTTGGGCAACTTAATAAAGGGTAGGTTGGAGTTGATTTTGCCAACTCAACCTCGTGTATTTAATTGTAGTAATAAAAGAACTAAAAAAAATTTGACTATTAGGTAGTTATGAGGACAAAATCAGCTTTCTACAAAAATAAACCCTCAAGCCTTCCTTTTGATATAATATGCATTTACATGTAGGTCTGCTTTATTATTACTCCTGTGTAACTTGCCAAGACATTCCAAGTATTAACCTATATGGCTGCAATGTCTCATGTTGCAGGATATTCAGACGAAGAGTAAGGTACCGTTAGGGTCGCGAGTCTGCACTCAGCATCGCCAGTGGGCTATGATGGGACTCATCATTATTTTCTGCTACTTTCCGTTTTTTGACTGAATAAAGCTAGCCAAGTGTTATGCAGATTGTTTTATTTTATACATTCTGGATCGTACGTTGTAATAAATGATGCATTTGCTATTCTGGTATTCATCTATACTGTGTGTGCTAGCGAGTTTGACCCAGGGACTAGCACGGTAAACACAGCGACTCAAATTCTATGAGGTTTGGTCATTACAGCAGGCCTCGACAGTTTGGAGTTTGCATCCTCTGGGGGGTTCGGCTGTCCGATGATCGGGAGAGTCCTGTTTGACTCCAGTCCCGCCGAAGACATAGCTACCTCCGGGTCTCTGGAGAAAATTTCCATAATAGGAGAGGGTCCAGTGGGTTTTAGATACCCATCTTCTGAAGAAGTAGTCTGCCTTGGATCTAAGGCCAGGGTAGGCATGATAGTTGGTCCTTGAGCAGTGCCTGATGACGAGTCCGATGAGTTTCCCTCTTGGAACGGAGGAACAGCGGTCGAGGCCATGAACCCTTCGAATACCAAGTCGCCTCGGACATCGGCGATGTAACTTAAGCTCCCGAATCGGATCTGATGACCAGGGGCGTAGCTGTCGATCTGTTCGAGGTGACCAATCGAATTGGCGTTCATAGCGAAGCCACCGAACACGAAAAGTTGAACGGGGAGGAAGGTTTCCCCGGAAACATCATCGTTGTTGATGATTGAACGAGCCATCGAACCTTCTGCTGACGGCACATTGGAACTCTCAATGAAAGCACCAATGTCGGTGTCAAAACCGGCCGATCTCGGGTAGGGTGTCCCGAACTGTGCGTCTGAGGATCGAAGGTCGCAGGAGACAAAGGGGACATGATGTTTACCCAGGTCCGGACCCTCTTAATGGAGGTAATACCCTACTTCGTGCTTGATTGATCTTGATAAGTATAGGGGTTACAAGAGTTGATCTACCTCGAGATCGTAATGGCTAAACCCTAGATGTCTTGCCTATATGAATTTTAATAGCCTCCACGAACTAAACCCTTCGGTTTATATAGACACCGGAGGGACCTAGGGTTGTACATGGTTGGTTTACAGAGAAAGGAAAGCACACATCCAGACGCCAATTGTGCCAACCACGCAAAGGAGAGTCCTATCCAGACACGGGGGAAGGCCTTCTACCTTGTATCTTCAGATACCATCAGCCCGACCCATGTCACATTGCCCGGACACCCGAGGACCCCATAATCCAGGACTCCCTCAGGTTACAATAGTGATCCAGGAGTAGATCACTGGACAGCGGTCAAAATTATCCTTAGGTACCTAAAGAGGAATAAGGAAATATTTCTCGGTTATGGAGCTGACAAAGAGTTCGTCGTAAAGAGTTACGCCGATGCAAGCTTTGACACTGATCCAGATGACTCTAAGTCTCAATCTGGATACATATTGAAAGTGGGAGCAATTAGCTAGAGTATCTCCATGCAGAGCATTGTAGACATAGAAATTTGCAAAACACATACGGATCTGAATGTGGTAGACCCGTTGACTAAACTTCTCTCACAAGCAAAACAAGATCACACTTTAGTACTCTTTGGGTATTAATCACATAGCAATGTGAACTAGATTATTGACTCTAGTAAACCTTTTGGTATTGGTCACATGGCGATGTGAACTATGGATGTTAATCACATAAAGATGTGAACTATTGGTGTTAAATCAGATGGCCATATGAACTAGATTATTGACTCTAGTGCAAGTGGGAGACTGAAGGAAATATGGCCTAGAGGCAGTAATAAAGTTTTTATTTATATTTCCTTATGTCATGATAAATATTTATTATTGATGCTAGAATTGTATTAACTAGAAACTTGATATATGTGTGGATACATAGACAAAACACAGTGTCCCTAGTGAGCCTCTACTAGACTAGCTCCTTAATCCAAGATGGTTAAGTTTCCTAAGCATGGACATGAGTTGTCATTTGATGAATGGGGTCACATCATTAGGAGAATGATGTGATGGACAAGACCCATCCATTAGCTTAGCATAATGATCATTAAGTTTTATTGCTATTGCTTTCTTCATGTCATATACATATTCCTTTGACTATGAGATTATGCAACCCCCGTGTACCGGAGGAATACCTTGTGTGCTATCAAACAGCACAAGTAACTAGGTGCTCATAAATATGCTCTACAGGTATCTCCGGAGGTGTTTGTTGGGTTGGCATAGATCGAGATTAGGATTTGTCACTCCGAGTATCGTAGAGGTATCTCTAGGCCCTCTCTGTAATGCACATCATTATAATCCTTGCAAGCAATGTGACTAATGAGTTAGTTGCGGGATGATGTATTACAAACAAGTACAGAGACTTGTCGGTAATGAGATTGAACTAGGTATGAAGATACCCACTGTAACACCCTCGATGCGACTATATCTCCCACGTGTCGAGGCACGACTTAGAGGCATAATCGCATTGAAGGCATATGTCGCAAGTTAGGCAATCTTCACAACATCCCATGTAATATAGATAATAAAAGGGGAGATAACATAGTTGGCTTACACTCGCCACGTCAATCAAGTACATAAATAACATTACATCATCCAAACACTCATGGCCCGACTACAGCGCCAAAATAATAGATAACCCAACATGCGACACGGTCCCGATCACCCCCAACTGGGCACCACTACTGATCATCAGGAAAAGAAACATAGTATCATTGAGAGTCTTCGTCGAACTCCCACTTGAGCTCGAGCGCGTCACCTGGAGCGGAATCATCAGGCCCTGCATCTGGTGTAATAGTAATCTGTGAGCCACAATGACTCAGCAATCTCGCACCGTCGCGATCAAGACTATTTAAGCTTATAGGTAAGGCAAGGTAAATATGTGGAGCTGCAGCAAGCGACTAGCAAATATGGTGGCTATCCTGTTCGCAAAAGAGAGCGAGAAGAGGAGGCAAAGCATGAGCGAGAAACTAGAGAACAACCTGCGGCAAGCATTACTCCAACACCGTGTCCACTTCCCGGACTCCGCCGAGAAGAGGCCATCACGGTAACTCACACGGTTGATTCATTTTAATTAACTTAAGGTTCAAGTTATCTACAACCGGACATTAAAAAATTCCCATCTGCCCATAACCGTGGGTACGGCTTTCGAAAGTAATCCCTGCAGGGAGTCCCAACTTAGCCCATGACAAGCTCTCATGGTCAACGAAGGAATAGACCTCCTCCCGAGATGTTCCGATCAGACTCGGTACCTCGGTTCTTCAAGACACTTCGAGAGGTTAAAACAAGACCAGCAACACCGCCCGAATGTGCCGAAAAATCCCGATAGGAGCTGCACATATCTCGTTCTCAGGGCACACTCAGATGAGACTAGCTACGAGTAAAACCAACCCTCAAGTTTCCCCGAGGTGGCCCCGCAGGCAGCTCAGTCGGACCAACACTCAGAGGAGCACTGGCCCGGGGGGGGGGGGGCTAAAATAAGATGACCCTCGGGCTCCGGAAACCCAATGGAAAAAGAGGCTAGGTGGCAAATGGTAAAACCAAGGTTGGGCATTGCTGGAAAAGCTTTAATCAAGGCGAACTATCAAGGTGTTCCCATTACAACCCAACCGCGTAAGGAACGCAAAATCCGGGAACATAACACCGATATGACGGAAACTAGGGCGGCAAGAGTGGAACAAAACACTAGGCGAGTGGCCGAGCCTTCCACCCTTTACCAAGTATATAGATGCATTAAGATAACAAGATAATATAATGATATCCCAACAAGTAAATAAATGTTCCAGCAAGGAACGGCCTCCAATCTTCACCAGCAACTAGCAACGCTATAAGAGGGGCTGAGCAAAGCGGTAACATAGCCAATCAACGGTTTGCCACGACATGGTGGGTTAGAGGTTTGACATGGCAATTTGGGAGGCTTGACAGCAAGTGGTAGGCATCGTAGCATTGGCATAGCAAAAGAGCGAGCACCTAGCAAAGCAAAGATAGTAGTGATTTCGAGGGTATGATCATCTTGCCTGCAAAGTGGTCAGAGTTGACTGGATCCTCGAAAGCAAACTCAACGGGCTCCTCGTTAGCGAACTCGTCTTCCGGCTCTACCCAAACAAGACAAACAAGCAAACGGAACACAATCAACCACGTGCAAGGCTCAAACAAAATGATGCAAAGATGATATGCTATGCGGGATGCGATGCGGGATGCATATGCAAGATTTGACAAGGAATGCATGAACCTTGCCTCAACATGGAAATCCAAGTGTGCCACTGGAAAGATGAGATGAAATCGCTTGAAAACGATATAAAGAACGCCGGAATCGGAGTTACGGTTTGGAAATGGCAAGTAATTCAAATATGACACCGGTCTGGGATTTACAGCAAGTAGCCATCTAAATGCAAAGAGATGAACAAGCTACAACACCCAAACATGACAACAAAATACATGGCAGGGATTATTTCAAGATGCTTAACAAAAGTCTAGCACTGAGCTACGGCCAATTCATCCATTAACAGGTTCAAACAAGCATGGCAAAAATGCATATGGCAAACAGATTTCAGACTTAGCGAAATTAACACTTGTCTGGAATTTCAGATCAGGTAGCACTCTTCGGAGCAACAAAACTATATGCTACAGGACCTGAACATGGCAAAGTAAAGCATGGCATGGAGCTACTCAAAGATCTTAACAAAAGTCCCTTCGTGACCTTGAGCCAAAAGGGATCAGAAAATACAATTGCAAGCATGTGAACATGGCAAAAACATAATCAGATCACAGACTTAGTGAAAACTGGAGCATGCTGAAAACAGATATCAAGTAGGCATGTTTACGAGCTCGATGCACTCACCACAGAGCAAGTCATGACAATCTGAGCATACATCCATCAATAATACACATTATGCAAGCTAGACATGGCGAGAACAATAACATAACATGCACGGATCAACTACAACATCATCGGCAAAATCGCTAACAAGTAGACAATCTGCCCAGATTCACGAAGTAGTAAAAGTAGAGCTCGATTGACTCAAGCTAGGGTGCTCCATAATTGCAAACAAAGACATGGATGGATAGAGCACTACAAGATCAACAAAACATCCTCACTGATCATCCTCAAAAGAGGCACGGATCACTAGGAAACAACATGAAGATATGGCCATATGAAATAAACAGCTCAAGGACTTAGTGGAAATGCTAAGTCCCCGAAATCAGCGTTACCAAGTACCTCACTTTGCAAGCTCGTGCTAGTAACCACACACATCAGAAAAATACATGGCTTGCACCTCTGGAAAGATGGCAAAACTCTTAACAAAACATATGTAGAACTCATGGACATATCATGCACACAATAATCATGGCAAAAATGACAAATATCTAAATGGAGTAGCAGATCTGACAATTACCTCAAGTAGCCCTCTTCTAACAGCATTTCGGGCATCAAGATGAACTCAAATGAAAATGATGCAATGGAATGAAATGATGTACTCTCTGAGACGAACATTTTGATATGCTATATGCCCAAAATGGAGCTACGGATGCAAAGTTACTATGCGATGAATAATGCAAAATATTACTGAAATGGGGCAAAAAGTCAACCGAGGATTAGGGTTCCGGATCTGGATCCAGATCGGGTACTCTAGCAGCACGGAGATCGAAGTTCGGCGGAAATGGGGGGGTCGCCAGAGTCGGGCCGGATCTTCGCCGGAGAGGGGCGCGGGCTCCGGATCCAGGCGTGGGGAAGCCGGATCTGGCCAGCAGCGGGGCGGCGCCGGTGGTCGGAGGAAGCGGCGAGGCGGCTGACGTCGTCGGGCGGCGAAGGACGGTGGTCTCCGGCGAGGGGTGTCGGCGGCTGCGTGGTGGAGCGGCGGAGGCGGACGGGCGGCGCTAGGGCGGAGGAGAGGCGCGGCGGGGCGCGGCCCGGTGGCGGCGCGGGAGGGCCGGCCGCGGGCTTCCGTGGGCCGCGGCGGCGGACGACGCGGTGGCGACAGGTGGCGGACTCTGGTTGGCAGCGGCGGGAATGTCCGGCGCGCCCGGACACGTCCGGCGCGCGGAGAGACGAGGGGGCTAGGGTTAGGGTAGAATGATCCGAAATTTTTTGGGGGAGGCTAGTTTTATAGGTAGGAGGAGCTAGGAGAGTCCAAATGAGGTGCGGTTTTCGGCCACGCGATCGTGGTTGAACGCTCTAGATGATGGAGAGGGTTTAGGTGGGTTTTGGGCCAAATTGGAGGGGTGTTGGGCTGCAACACACACGAGGCCTTCTCGGTCCCTCGGTTGACCGTTGGAGTATCAAACGAAGTCCAAATGATACGAAACTTGACAGGCGGTCTACCGGTAGTAAACCAAGGCCGCTTGGCAAGTCTCGGTCCAATCCGGAAATGTTTAATCCCCACAGACGAAAGAAGGTAGAAATGACCACCGGAGGAGAACGAAGCGCCGGAATGCAAAACGGATAACGGGGAAAATGCTCGAATGCATGAGATGAACACGTATGCAAATGCAATGCACATGATGACATGATATGAGATGCATTACAACGACAACAACACACGGAGGCAAAAAAGCCGAACCCGAGAAAATAAAATAACTTAACGCCGGAAACGGCAAGAGTTGGAATACAAATTGGGAAAGTCATATCCGGGGTGTTACAACACTCCACCACTACGAAAGGATCTCGTCCCGAGATCTAGGACTGAAAGAACGTCGGGTACTCAGAACGGAGGTGATCCTCGCGTTCCCAGGTAGCTTCACGGTTGGAATGGTGTGACCACTTGACTTTGAGGAATTTGATTGACTTGTTGCGAGTCTTGCGTTCAGTCTCTTCGAGAATAGAAACGGGGTGCTCACGATAGGAGAGATCTTCTTGGAGCTCAATGTCCTCGAAGTTGATGGTGCGGTCAGGAGTCTTGAAGCACTTTCGGAGCTGAGAGACATGGAACACGTCATGAACATTTGCAAAGTTTGAAGGAAGCTCGAGTTGATAGGCGAGATCGCCTCTCTTGCTGACAATCTTGAAAGGTCCCATGTATCTAGGGGCAAGCTTCCCTTTGATACCGAAGCAACGAGAACCTTTCATTGGAGAGACACGGAGGTAAACATGATCTCTGATCTCGAAAGCCAAATCACGGTGCTTACTATCATAGTAGCTCTTCTGGCGGGATTGGGCTGCTTTGAGGTTATCTCGAATAACTTTGCACATTTCCTCTGCCTCTGTGATTAAGTCATTACCCAAAAGCTGACGTTCACCGGTTTCAGACCAGTTGAGAGGGGTACGGCACTTCCTGCCATACAGAATTTCAAATGGGGCCTTGTTCGAACTTTCTTGAAAACTGTTGTTGTAGGAGAATTCAGCATATGGAAGACAATCCTCCAACTTCATGCCGAAGTAAATCACACAAGCCCTGAGCATATCTTCAAGAATATGATTGACACGCTCGACTTGACCGCTAGTTTGAGGATGGAAAGCTGTGCTGAAGCGGATGTTGGTGCCCATGGCCTTCTGAAAAGAATCCCAAAACTTGGAGGTAAAGATGCTGCCACGGTCTGAAGAGATCACTTGTGGAATACCGTGCAGAGAGACAATTCGAGTGGTATAGAGTTCCGCCAATTGAGCTGCAGTGATCGACTCTTTGATAGGCAGAAAATGAGCCACTTTAGTGAGTTTGTTGATGACAACGAATATAGCATCATTGCCACGCTTGGACTTTGGAAACCCAGTCACGAAGTCCATCTCAATGTGGTCAAACTTCCATTCTGGAATGGCAAGAGGTTGGAGGAGACCAGCTAGCCTATGGTGTTCTGCCTTCACTCTTCTGCAGACATCACATTCATTCACGAATTGAGCAATCTCGCACTTCATTCGAGTCCACCAATAAGCCTGCTTGAGGTCCTGATACATCTTCGTGCTCCCAGGGTGGATGGAGAGGAGAGAATTGTGAGCCTCGTTCATGATCACTTTACGAAGGTCACCTTTGGGTACAACAATACGATCCTCGAACAAGAGAGTATCCTTGTCATCAAGGCGGTAACACTTGTACTTGGGTTGACTCTTGGCAATCCCAGTCTTCACCTTTTTCACCATAGCATCAAGAAGCTGGGCTTGGCGAATCTGGTCTTCCAAGGTAGGAGAGACATGAAGGTTGGCGAGGAAACCTTGAGGAACAACTTGCAGATTAAGTTTGCGGAAAGCTTCACAAAGCTCGGGTTGATAAGGCTTGAGAATCAGACTGTTGCAATAAGCCTTCCTGCTCAATGCGTCAGCAATCACATTGGCCTTGCCTGGAGTATACTCGATACTCGGATTATACTCTTGAATCATTTCGACCCATCGAGTTTGCCTGAGGTTGAGATTAGGCTGAGTGAAGATGTACTTGAGACTCTTGTGGTCAGTGAAAATGTCCACTTTTCTTCCCAATAAGAGATGTCTCCTAGTCAAAAGAGCATGCACAACTGCTGCCAACTCGAGATCATGAGTGGGGTAGTTCTTCTCATTAGGCTTCAACTGGCGAGAGGTATAAGCAACAACTTTCTTCTCTTGCATCAACACTGCGCCAAGACCTTGGAGAGAGGCATCACACAAGACCTCGTACGGCTTGGATTCATCAGGTGGAGTCATAACTGGAGCAGTGATCAATTTCTCTTTCAAAGTGTTGAAAGCAATGTCACACTCTAGAGACCAAACGTACATGACGTGCTTCTGGAGAAGATTAGAGAGAGGCTTCGCGATCTTAGAAAAGTTTTCAACGAATCTTTGGCAACAGCTTGCGAGACCGAGGAAGCTACGGAGTTGCTTCACGTTCTGAGGAGGTTCCCAATTCACAATTGCAGACACCTTCTCAGGATTCACCGCAATGCCCTTGGCAGAGATGATATTACCAAGATAAAGAACCCCATCGAGCCAAAATTCGCACTTGGAGAACTTGGCGTAGAACTTGTGTTCCCTCAACTTATCAAGTACCAAACGCAAGTGCTTGGCATGATCTTCCTTGTTCTTCGAGAAAACCAGAATGTCGTCGAGATAGACCAAAACAAAGTCATTGGTGTAGGCATTGAAAATGAAGTTCATCATGCGAGAGAATGTCGGAGGAGCATTGACGAGGCCAAAAGACATGACAGTGTATTCATATGAACCATAGCTTGTCCTGAAGGCCGTCTTGGGAATATCTTGCTCACGAATTCGAATCTAATGATAACCCATACGGAGATCAAGCTTGGAGAATACTTGGGCACCTTTGAGTTGTTCGAACAACTCATTGATGTTAGGAAGTGGGTATTTGTTCTTGATGGTCTTCTTGTTCAATGGACGGTAATCAACACAAAGCCGGTCCGTTCCATCCTTCTTCTTCACAAAAGAACACCACAACCCCACGGAGAAGAACTAGGCCGGATGAGACCCATTCTTTCTTGAATATCAAGTTGCTTCTTCAGCTCCTTCAACTCTCCAGGTCCGAGCTTGTAAGGATGCTTGCACACTGGTTCCGTGCCAGGCTCAAGATCAATAACGAATTCAACTGGCCGGTGCGGAGGCATTCCTGGAAGCTTTTCTGGAAAGACGTCTTGATATTCGCAACCGACTGGAATCTGCGAGATAGCATCCAGTTCACCCTTCTCATTGAGAGAAAATAGACGGATGGTATTATCCCGAGCGGCAAAGACAATTACATCCTCAGACGAATGAGTCAATTGAATCTGTCTGGCTGCACAATCAAGAAGAGCCTTGTGCTTAGAAAGCCAATCCATCCCGAGAATAAGATCAATATCCGAGTTACCAAGAACCATTGGAGAAGCCAGAAACTTGAAATCACCCATCAAGATAGAAATATCCGGAACCATCATACTAGAACTCACACGCTTAGCCGGAGAGACGACTTGCATAGCTCTAGGTAAAGCCTTAGTACTAAAATTGTTCTCTGATGCAAATGGGAATGACATGAAGGAATGTGATGCACCAGAGTCAAAAAGAACTTTATCTAGAACATCGTTAACAGGAAGGTTACCCATGATGACATCTGACAAATCCTCTGCCTGAGCTGCATTCATCAAGTTGACCTTGGCATGCTTGGTGTTATGCTTGACCATAGCTGTACTTGCCGATCTGACAGGAGGAGGAGGAGGAAGACGCCTCTGGTTGAGACACTTGTTGGATTAGTGCCCCTTCTGTTGGCACTTGTTGCACGTGACCTCTGAAAGCGGACGGTGATATGGAGCACTCAATCTTGGAGGTTGAGACGAAGTCTTGTTCTGAAAGCCAGGGCTGGGTGGGTGGGAAGATCCACTGCCACCTTTGCTCTTCTGCTGATACGGCTGACAGAACAGAGGAGGAGGAAGCCAATACTTCTGCTGCTTGGCCACTTGAGTAGAGGAAGAAGGAGTAGCATCTCTGACTCGCTTCTTGGAAGCATCATACCTCAGTTGAGCGGCCTCTTGCTTCAATGCCATGTTGTAGAACTCATCGTACCTCAAGGGCTCAAAGAGAACAAGAGCGAACTGGATTTCTTCTCTGAGACCACCCCTGAACTGATATATCATGCTCTTCTCATCAGGTACGTCTTTCTTAGCAAAGCGGGCAAGCTTCTGAAACAACTTATTGTAGTCATAGACAGACAAAGAGCCTTGCTTCAGGTTGCGGAATTCCTCACACTTGCTTTCAACCACGCTCCAAGGGATATGGTGAGCTCTGAAATCTTGACGGAATTCATCCCAGGTAATAACACGTCCACCTCTGGAATCCTTGTACTGCTGGAACCATTCTGCAGCTTGATCTTTGAGTTGGAAGGAAGCGAACTTGACAAAGTCCTCAGGCCTGACGTTACTGCACTCGAAATGCTTGCACAGATCCACAAGCCAATCGTCAGCATCGGTTGCCTCAACACAATTGCTGAAAGTCTTTGGCCCGTTAGCAAGGAACTGGTTGAGTGTAGCAAAGTGATTCTGATTGTTTCCTTGGTTCCCTTGGTTGCCTTGATTACGCTCTTGGAGAATTTGCATGATCAACTGTGTGTTTGAATTGGTTGTGGCCATCACAGCTTGCCATGCCTCTGGAGGAGGTGGAGGTGGTGGCGGACCAGGATTCAGAGTTGTGCGCGTTGGAGGAGCCATCCTGAAGAGGTTGACATCCATTAGCACATAGATAGATAAATATTGAAGCTGAATCCAATGGAATGAAAATTGCAACATATAGTCTTCACATCCGAACAAAATGAACGAATGCATTCCTCTTGAAATGGTCACATATCCATAAATTGAGAAGCCATGTAGAATTAAGGTAGAGAAATAAATCAACAAGGTACGGATCAAGAATGAATAATCGGTAAGAAATCCCAATCTCAAACCAATATCCGTGGAAGAAGAACTAGAGCTACAAGAATTCCCACCTTTGAAACTCCCGAACCTTTCCGGTTATGCAATCAGGTGTTGGGGATACAGGGGAAGCATAATATCTCACCCAAATCTAGCAAATCCTACATCCAGCTGTATCCATCCTTCAACACATAATCGAGAAAAACTTCGGAAACCATCTACCTCAACCTTCGAAAAGCATCTGTTATACAAGTTATGGCGATACTCCCGAACTCCCGCCCCAGTACTGGGTGGCGTCGAGGTTATCTCACCAACGAACTACATAAAAGAGATTTTCGATGTCGGCATACTAGACTCAGGTATTCCAGAACTGCAACGATAAAATTATGACGACAACACCTCAGAGCTCAACTCCCCGGGACACTTCCACAAAACCCCTGACAGGAGGCACCAAGACAATGTTCTCATCATAAAACCATCGGAACGATTCCAAGATACCCGCGTGATCCTAAATTTTTTTAGTAAAATTTGAGAAGAGAAGAGTCAAAACTCTACGTCAGGATGCCTTACCAGAGCGATGAGGAGACTGGGAAGTAAAAAGAATTCCAAAACTCTCCGATATATAATTCCTAAATGACTCAAAACATTTTTCTAGACACAACTCGGCCGCTAAAAACGATCAAGCAATGGGGCTCCTAAGGTCGGGGAAGGCTCTGATTACCAACTTGTAACACCCTCGATGCGACTATATCTCCCGATGGGCCGAAAGCAAGGGCAGACTTGAAATCAATGGGCATCAAGCAGGAGCTTCACGCTATATATGATGATCATGATGATGATGAGGCGAAGCAGGACACGGAAAGTCGTCGCAAAGGCAAGAAGGCCAAGAAGACCAGAAATGACTACCCTCCCGCGTGCTTCACTCTAAGTCAGGAGGAGATCGAGCAGTTTTTCACCTTCCTCGTAGGAGTAAAACTTCCTTACGGTTACGCGGGGAAGATAAGCAGATACCTAGACCCAGCGAAGCTGAAGTTCAGCGGGATGAAGTCTCACGACTGTCATGTGCTGATGACGCAGATACTTCCAGTTGCAATCCATGGGATCATGGACGTGCACGTCCGTGAAACCCTATTTGGCCTATGCAACTTTTTCGATGTCATCTCTCGAAAGTCTGTTGGCGTGAGGCAACTCAGAAGGCTACAGGAAGAGATCGTGGTGATACTACGCGAGCTTGAGATGTACTTCCCGCCCGCATTCTTCAACATTATGTTGCATCTGCTGGTCCATATCATGGACGATATCATCCAACTCGGGCCGACGTTCCTGCACATCATGATGCCGTTCGAAAGGATGAATGGTGTCATCAAAGGATACGTTCGCAACATGTCACGTCCAGAGGGAAGCATAGCCAGGGGCTTTCTGACCGAAGAGTGCATCTCCTACTGCACGAATTATCTAGGCATCGAGAACCCCGTTGGTCTGCCCGTCAACAGGCACCTCGGCTGGCTCGCTGGATGGGGTCACTGTGAGGGTCGTCGCGAAATGCATGTCAACTTCGAGGGTCGACTCGCCGACTTTGAAAAAGCAAACCTAGTCGCGCTACAACACATAGACGTGGTCGATCCTTGGGTGGTACAGCACAAAACCTTTATTAAGAAGACATACAATGACCGAGGCCAACAGAGGACGGACGGAGATATACTCAAAGAGCACAACTCATGTTTCACGCGTTGGTTCAAGCAGAAGCTTCTGTCGTACCCTTTACATGAGGATTCTTCCGCGGAAGAACAACTCATATTCGCCTTGTCACAGGGCGCCGAGCACAACCTGATT
The DNA here is from genome assembly GCF_018294505.1 of Triticum aestivum. Taxonomy (NCBI): domain Eukaryota; kingdom Viridiplantae; phylum Streptophyta; class Magnoliopsida; order Poales; family Poaceae; genus Triticum; species Triticum aestivum. The sequence continues at coordinate 312,756,059 of NC_057803.1, forward strand.
ACCTATGAGGCGTACGATATCAATGGCTACACATTCTACACCGAGGCCAAGGACATGAAGAGCGATGGTTATCAGAACTCCGGGGTAACGATGGAATCCTACACCGGTAACGACAAGGACATATACTACGGAAGGATCGAGGAGATCTGGGAGCTGAGCTACGCTGGAGAGAAGGTCCCGATGTTCCGTGTCAGATGGGCCAAGAGCGTCCTAAAAGAAGACCGGTATTTCACCACCATGGTTATACCCGAAGCCAAATCCAAGACCGCGGGCGCAAATGTCACCGCGAAAAATGAGCCATGGGTACTGGCTTCCCAAGTGGACCAATGCTTCTTCATTACCGACCCGTCAAAGCCCAGTCATGTTGTCATGATGAGAGGCAAAAGGAAGATCCTTAGAATGGATGGAGGAGCCAATGAGCAAGACTTCGACAAGTACGGCGACCCGAGGATCGAACATGACGACGATGATGAAGTAGCAGCATACACCACAAGAAGAAGCAGGACCACCCTACCTAAAGGACGTCCGTTCCACAGAAGAACTCCATTTGCGAAAAAGAAGGGCAAGAAGATTGTGAACAGATAGCTAGCTAAGATCGATTGTATTTAAATCGTAGCCTTCATTTCTCGATTGTATTTCATGGGCACTTTTTGAACTATCATGAATATTTTTAAATTTCATGCACACTCGATCTCGATCCCCCTCCATCTTGATCGCTATCCCACCTCGCCAGATCGGGTCCCCCTCGCCACCGAGCACCCCCCGGTCCACCGGCCGCCGCTGCTGACCCCCCGCACCCTCGATTCCCCTACTCAACCGCCGCCGCCGACCCCCCGCACCCCACGCACCCTCCCCCGCTCCACCGGCATTACTGTTTGATGATATTTTTAAAAAAATTATTACTGTCTTATAAAAAAATATTACTGTTACTGTCTTATAAAAAATATTACTGTTATGATTTAAACAAGTTTAAAAAATTATTACTGTCTCATAAAAAAATTACTAATGGCGCACCACGGTGAGGTGCGCCATTAGTATGGATGTACTTATGGCGCACCGAGGGGTGGTGCGCCATTAGTATTGTGCCATTGCTATAAGAAAAAAAAGTACTAATGGCGCACCACGGTGAGGTGCGCCATTAGTATGGATGTACTTATGGCATACTGAGGGGTGGTGCGCCATTAGTATTGTGCCCGATCCCCCCTTCCCTCTCCCCCTTCGCCCGATCCCTCCTTCCCTCTCCCCCTCGCCAGTTCCCTCTCCATCCCTCCACCGCGCCCCCGCCGCCTCCCTCTCCCCTTCCTCCCCATCATCGCCGGCTGCCCGGACGCCGCCCCGTCCACCTCGTCGGGCTCCTCCTCCCGCTCCGCAGTCCCCACGCCCCCACAGTCGTCTCCTTTGCCACCCCGCTCCTTCCTCCCACAGTGGCTAGGGTTCGAGCCTTCGAGGGAGGATCCGCGCCGCCGCCAGGGCGATCCTGCCTAGCCGGCCCGGTCAGCATCGCTGGCCCCTTCCTCTCAGCATCACCAGCGCTAGGCCCTGCCTTGCCGCCTCCCGCCGGCCCTCCCCCCCGTTGTTGCTGCTCTGCTTAGACAAGCCCCCGGCCCTCCCGTCGCCCCTGCTTCGACCAGCCGCCCACATCTCCTTCGAGAACAGGTGCCTCTCATCTCCCTGTTCCCCACCCCTCTATTTGTTAGCCGGATGGGTGGATGTTGCTGTTGCATACTGAATAGATGGACGAATGGATTTGTTTTGCTACTGTGATTGATAGCTCGTGTTAGTCCGTCTCAGATTTTTGCTGCTATGAACTGTCAATGGTACTAAATCAGTGCCCTTTTGCTTGTTGCTGCTTGCTGCTTAGTGCTAGTTGATAATTTGGTAATGCTACCGATTCTTAGAAATCGATGGATGTACTTTTTCCAGTTTGATACTGCTACTAATTTGATGCTTGCTATTTTAGGCCGCTGCTTGGTATGTGCTCTGTATGCAAGTCATGCTTTTATTCAGTTTTTTCTTCAGTTTTGGCCACTATTGATCATTCGTTCGATCGAACTGAGAGTGGTTTCGTGAGTGGAAAGTGGAATTGAACAATCTAGACCTGAAACTGAGGCAGTTTTACATGAGTTTGTTTGTTTGTTTAGCTAGTAATTTCCCCCAATTTGGCCATTACATGTGTAACTTAACTTAGCTTGTCAGAGCATGCTTCCTCGCGAAGAAGGGGGTCATGCTGAAAATTGAAAAATATTGTGAGACATTGGTTGGACTTTGAATTGGTATACAGAGAAGGGAGTGCCTGCTTGTATATATTTTACTGTTGCTACCATGCCAGACTAACAAACTGCCCAATATTGTGCCCTTCTGTACTGTTATTGAGAACAGTTCATGGTTACTAACGTAATTCATTGTTTCGCCGCAGTGGGCATACAAGTTGTTATAAAGCCAGAATATCGGATAACCCCTCCTGTAAGTTATATGATTTATTATACAATCACTACTTTCCTGTTCTCTTATGCAAGAGCTGTCAACCTACTTTGCTACCAAAAAAGTTGTATTAATGAGTAATGACTGAGTTTAGTTTTCATTCTCCAGTGTTAAGAGTGTTGCTCCAAAAAAATGTTGTTTCGTAGTTAAATGGGTGCCTTTAACTTCTGTGCATTGGCTGGACATCAACATACTACCATAAGTGTTTTGTTTTCTGTTGCTAGTTATTCTCCTTGGGATTGTGAGAAATAGTACTCCTTGGAGTAGTGAATAAATTGTGATGCATTCAAGCAAGACAATTTAGCTAATAACTAATTATTCTAAATGTTTGTTTCTGTCCTCATTTAGTGCTTGGTATGTCTCCTGTTCTGGGTCATGAACTTTGTGCCATGCCCACATTGGTTTTCCGTTTGGCCTCAATTTGGCCAGACAAATGATGGTCTACTAGCTGGCAAGATGCTTGGTATATATATGTAGTGTTCAGTTTTGGCTGGAGTTCAAAACTGTTAGGCAAAGGTCATGTCTCCGACCATCGTGTCCTTTTTTGCCTTGTCCACCTGAGAGGCCCTTGAGTTTGCTGGAATGTCGATTAACTTCCGTTCCGGCAAATTCGGATACTCCATATGTCCTATTTTCAGCAAAGGTCATGCTGAAATTTTCCGTGAAGTTTAGCATGACTTTGCTAAAAATAGGACATATGGGGTACTTGTGACTAATGCATGGGCCGGGGTATCTTAGTAGTTAATTAAGTAGGATCAAGTGCCCCGGCGTACTTGTGACTAATGCATGGCTTTTAGGGTGCCTCGGTGTCGATAAAAACCGAAATGATGAAAGCTTAGGCTTTTATGGTGCCTCGGCGTCGAAAAACCCTCAATGATAAAAGCTTAGCTTTTAGGATGCCTCGGTGTCAACAAATCCTAAATGATGAGACCATGATCTTGTTCCTTGACAATAACCAACTTTTTGACCAAACTTTGTTCCTATTTATAGAGAAACATGGCCAACAACGATGAGGCCGGGGGTTCGGGCGGCAAGAAATTCTGGGAGCTGTCCCAGGAGATGGAGGAACAACCTCACTTGTATGAGGACGCGACCTTCCCCACCGATCCTGAGACCACTGATGGTACCGCCGAGGATGACCCCACTGATGCCACCACTGATGGTGCCGCCGAGGATGCCACCACTGATGATGGCAGCGCACGCACAGATGGCAGCCAACCGAAGAGGCAATGGAAGGACCGGCACCCGACCGTGCTCCGCACCCTCAAGGAGGAAGTTACTGAAGTGGACTCCAACGGGAATCCAACGGCGCCCGAACGAATAGTCAAGGGGTACTCGCTTCAGCTCGGGTGCATTCTCCGGAGCACTATCTCGGTCAACACCGAGAACCTCAGGCATCCTGACTGAGGGAATTTGCGCAACCTCCTCTTCACGAAGCTGCACGAACGATACAAGTTCCCCGCTGAATTTGAAAATACAAGCCTCAAAGGGAATAAAGTGAACAATGCTGCCCTCATGAAGATGAGCACGGCCCTGTCTACTTGGAAAAGCAATGTGAAGAGAATGATCGAGAAAGGTGAGAGTTATGAGAAAATCAAGGAGAAAAATCCTTCGATCACCGAAGATGACTACAACGACTTCAAGATCAATTGCTCGAGCACTGCAAGCTCCGAATCAAGTAAGTGGGGGAAAGAAATGCGGGAGCTAAACTTAGGGGAACACACACTCGGTCCCGGCGGCTACAGAGTGGCGGAGCCTATATGGGACAAGGAGGAGGCGGACCGTGTCGAGCAAGGCCTACCGACCCTCTTCGGTAAGTATGGTGACAAGCAGACCAGGAACTTTGTCAGGGCCCAGTACAAGAAGGACCCGAAAACAAAGGAGCTTACCACGGATCCGAAGACCAGGGCGCTTGAGCTTGTTCTGGTAAGGAATACACCCCCGCGTAATTAGCTCCATATGGTTGCATTCTAATTAATGAAGCCAAATTTCTAAATGGTTCACATTCCTTCCGCAGGCGACTGAAAGCAGTAGCGCGGGGTCGACTAAGAGCAACCCTTGGGACACCACTCTAAATAGGGCGTTGAATGTAATGAAGAACAAGGATAAGCTCAGTAAGCCGACGTCAGCTGGTCGTGTGGCCGGCAAAGGCTTGTCGACAAAATGGTCGTCATAGTATAACACTGGTGGGCGAAAGGAGAAAAAGACCAGCTCGGAAAGCCAGGCGCGTGAGGTTCAAGAACTCAGGGCACAGGTGGCGCAGATTCCGGAGATTGTACAAGAGCAAATGCAACAACAACTCGGAGCGACGATCACCGCCATTGTGCCTACCTTGATCCAGGGGATTAGTGCGTGGATTGCGGGCGGCCAACAGGCCCCCCCCCCCCCCGATTCCTAGCTTCACGGCCAGCAACTCGCAGAACGCGATGGCGGGGCCATTGGTGTCTCCAGCGGAGGCGGCATTGGTGTCTCCGACGCCGGCACGGGAGCTTAATGCACCCGGGTGTACGTCGGCCGGCACCTCTGCAGCAAGCGGCCCCTCCGTCAACTGCACGCCCGCCGTTGGCGGTGCCTCGACATTAGCCGAGCTCGACGCCGTCATCACGATAACTAATTAAGCCTCTCTCGGCCGAGGACTTCATCTCCTTGCCTTTGACTGGGCATCCCTGACGCCCTACATGTTTTTGCAGGGCGCCGCCGACGTTCCGTGCACTCTCCTGCACTTCGTGAACAACGAGTTGGTCGATGTCGCCAAGGGCAAAATCGTTCAACCGGGCAACCCCTTGTTCCACGGTACCCAGATGCCACCCAACTTGTTGAGGGTTCAACTAGTTTGGGTGTTGCCAGGCTGCAACGAGTTGTTACCTCCGATTCGACCCGTCAGGGCCGACGATGATGACGTGATGACCCTCAGCGCCTGCCTGAGCTGGCCCCTGCTTTGGACGAAGAGCTAGATTCGTTTGGGGGCGGGGGACACCACCCCAAAGACAACACCGCCAGTCGTGCCGGCGCCAAGTCGGCCCCATGGCAAGACCGCCGCAACAGTGCCGGACATCCCTATGCCACTGGATCCAAACATGCATATGGCACAGGATCAGAACGACGATGACGATGATACATTTGCCAACGTCGATCAGTACTTTGCTGATCATGGGTACGGTGGCGACTTCATGGGGCCTCCTTCTCAAGAACCCAACCCAACAAAAGACGTGCACGATCTAGCTGGTACCGCGGAGAAGCCAAGTTGCAACAGGCGTCGTCTGCAGTTCAGCTCTCAGGAGACGCCTCCAGCTGCCGACTTCACCGAGCCTCAGATAGGCGAGGTGCAAAATATGATCAGCCCCAACACACTCAAGAAGGCGGTCTGTGAGCAGAACTCGGTCCCATTACAGGAGAAGAAGAAGGCACGCAAAAGAAAGACTAACAAGGGTGCGGGCCAGCCGGCACCGAGTACGATCCGTGCTCAGGACGGGCCACCTTCACCTGAGGATATCTCGAGGAGGGTGCATGTGGCGGGTAAGCCGATGCTACCGAGAAATATGCTCGATGCTGCAACCGGTGCTATGCGGAGTCTGCATGACAGTGTTCTTTCTTTGGAGAAGCGGCGTCTCGGAGAGAAGGATGTGGCATACCCGGTTTTCGCGGCCAAGGTGCCAGAGGGCAAGGGCTTTGTGGATAACTCCATTGGGGGTACGATCGCCCTGCGGTTTGATGACATCCACGCTATGTTGAACCTTCATCCGCTGCACTACACCTTCGCTCGGCTATTTTCGCTGAGTATGGAGATGCGGATCATTCGCGACAAGACCCCGGACATCGTGATAGTCGACCCCTTCTACATGCGTGCCAAGATCTTGGGCAGCGCTGGGGACCGGCAAGTCGCGAGTTCTTACCTCGAAGGCGTCATTCTGGCAAACCAAGATAAGGATAACTTCCTCGTGCCTTACTTTCCCGAGTAAGTCCTCCCCTCAACCGCCCCGTAACATATGAATTCTTAGATTTCGATCGTTTTTTCATGACTCCTACGATAGATGCCCGTTCTTTCATGACTCCCACGATAGACGGCGGCTTCATCCATGCTCCGGTCCCTTGAGTCGAGTCGAAAGCAGTGATGCTGTGTCTAGTTCTGAAACATCGATTGGCTCATGTTGTAATTAAACTTTAATGAACTTGTAGTATGTCTCTTTGGTTTCGAGAGTCGTTGAACTTAAGATGTAATCGATGCTATTAATGTCTTGCTTTTCTCTTCCGATCGTTCTGTTGCATACTTATATATTGCTTATGTATTGTCTATGAATTGGTACTAACATTTTGTTTGGCTACTGCATAGCGATGTCGTGGTATGTCGTGTACAAGGGTAAGGTTCCCAGAGTCTACGACGACTGGGAGGAGTGTCGGAGACAGGTTCACCGATTCAGCGGTAACAGTTACAAAGGGTACGCCACTAGGGCCGAGGCCAAATCTAGATACGCCGGCTATCTAGCGGGAGAGGGGAGGGAGCGTTGGAGGAACCGGATGAAGACGAGTTTCATCGTGATGATGCTCATCGCGATGACCGCAGCTCTCTTCTATGTGATGGTAGTTTAGATGATCGATATCGACTTGTAATGTGAAGACAAACTCGCGGTCTCGAGACTTGTAATATAATGTTCTATCTTTATTCGGTCTTTTCAATTCGGAGACTAATATGATGACTTGTATTCGGAGACTAAAATGATGAATTGTATTCAGAGACTAATCTTCTATTGTATTCGATGAATCTGTTGTTGATGTGTGCTGTCTATATTTTGTCCAATTATACATTTTGGAACCTGTGCAAAAAACAGAAAACTAAAAAATAAAAAAACCTAATATTCATACTAATGGCGCATCACATCATAGTGCGCCATTAGTATGCCAAAGGATACTAATGGTGCATCATTAAACAGTGCGCCATTAGTATGCCGAAGTTACTAATGGCGCATCTTGCTGTCGTGCGCCATTAGTATGCCAAAGCACCTGGGTATACATGGCCCCCTGGGAGGCATACTAATGGTGCACTATTGTATATACTAATGGCACATGTGGGGTGCGCCATTAGTATACCAGAAACTAATGGCGCACCAGTGGTGCGCCATTAGTAAAATATACTAATGGCGTGCTAATGCGCCATTAATGGCCAAATTAGGTGCGCCATTAGTAGGCCTTTTCCTAGTAGTGAGAGCTGTTCTGCCAGGGAAACTTCCCTCCGGGAGGGGGAAATCATCGCCTTCATCATCACCAACGCTCCTCTCATCGGGAGAGGGCAATCTCCATCAACATCTTCACCAACACCATCTCCTCTCAAAACCCTTGTTCATCTCTGTATCCAATTCTTGTCTCCAAGTCCGGGATTGGTACTAGTAGGTTGCTAGTAGTGTTAATTACTCCTTGCAGTTGATGCTAGTTGGTTTATTTGGTGTAAGATCACATGTTCAGATCCTATATGCATATTAAAACCCCTCTAATTATGAACATGAATATGCTTTGTGAGTAGTTACGTTTGTTCCTGAGGACATGGGAGAAGTCTTGCTATTAGTAGTCATGTGAATTTGGTATTCGTTCGATATTTTGATGAGGTGCATGTTGTCTCTCCTCTAGTGGTGTTATGTGAACGTCGACTACATAACATTTCCCATTATTTGGGCCTAGAGGAAGGCATTGGGAAGTAATAAGTAGATGATGGGTTTCTAGAGTGACAGAAGCTTAAACCCTAGTTTATGCATTGCTTCGTAAGGGGCTGATTTGGATCCATATGTTTCATGCTATGGTTAGGTTTACCTTAATACTTTCGCTGTAGTTGCAGATGCTTGCAATTGAGGTTAATTATAAGTGGGATGCTTGTCGAAGTAAGGACAGTACCCAAGCACTGGTCCACCCACATACGAAATTATCAAAGCACCAAACGTGAATCATGTGAACGTGATGAAAACTAGCTTGACGATATTCCCATGTGTCCTCGGGAGTGCTTTTCTCTATATAAGAGTTTGTCCAGGCTTGTCCTTTGCTAAAAAAAGGATTGTGCCACATTGCTGCACTTTATTTACTTTTGTTACTTGTTGCTCGTTACAAATTATCCTCTCACAAAACTATCTGTTACCACTTATTTTAGTACTTGCAGAGAATACCATGCTGGAAACCGCTTATCATTTCCTTCTGCTCCTTGTTGGGTTCGACACTCTTACTTATCTAAAGGACTACGACATATCCCCTATACTTGTGGGTCATCAATCCCCCACAGGCTTCCTGCTCAACGGCAGGTTATTCCGACCCCCATATCTGGTGAGAGGGTCGTATTCATCTCTCACTTCCTCAGAGGGTTAGGGTTCGCTCTCCACCCCTTTGTCCGGGGGCTAATGTTTTATTACGGACTAGAGTTTCATGATCTAGCTCCGGATTCCCTCCTCCACGTCTCCGAGTTAATCATCACGTGCGAGGGCTTCCTCCGAATCCCCCACACTTCGGTCTATGGCTCAAGACCTTTAGTGTGAAGCCAAAGGTAGTCGATGGGGAATAGGCGAAGTGTAGCGGTGTTGTAGTAAGCAAGCTTACCAACACTCTCTGGCCAAAAGGCTCTTTCACCGAAACTTCCAACCAATGGCAACAAGAGTGGTTTTACATCACGGAACCCTGTAGTACCAAGTGGGCAGCTATACCTGCTTTCCATTCCGGCCCTCTGTTACAGCTTGCATCATGGATCAATAAGGGGCTGGACTGGGGATCAGTTGATGAAGTGTAGACTCTACAGAGACGCATCCGAGCCCTCCTTGAGAAGGACATCGATCTTGTCGACGTGTTTCAAGTAATGCTAGTCCATCGAGCTCTACCATGCCAGTGTAGGCCTCTTCGCATGTGGGAGTTTAATCCAGAAGGACCACGAACCCTCCAACACTTCTTTGGCAATACGCACAAAGGGATCTGGAAGTTATTCTTTGGGAAACGAAACCATTGGCCAGACACCACTGCGGACGCCGGCTTTGACTTCAACCATCCAGATACCTCGGTAAGCACTTGACTTCCGAACACTTTGTATTTAAGTATGTCGTAATACATTACTAAGCAAAGTATCTTCTTCCAGGGCTGGATAAAGAAAGCGGAACTAATTAGGTGTTCGTCCCCCTTCCCGAAGGCTCACCGGATCCCGTATAAACAAGGATGCTGGCCCCGGCTCCATACCAGATGCCTGTGAAGGAGAGCAAGGCGGAGAGTGGGAGGATGAAAGATGACCTCCATCCCGAAGGTATATCAGACATTATGTCCGGGGGAATCAAGATTCCATTGTTCAAAGACAAAAATGAAGTGGAAGTGAACATATCTTCCCCCCATGGAAAGAGAAGGGTCGCCTCCATAAATTGGGAGGAAAAAGCTCCTAAGCGAGGCAAGATGCCTCTATCGGGTTTGTTAGGCTTGGAGGACGACGTCATCGCACACTCACATGACGAGGACAAGCCTCAAGCCAAATCATAAGTGAACAAGGGTGTTTTAAATATGTCATGTTCCTTTCTTGTGACGTCTAGAATATATGTTTTTTGAAGTTCGGCACACAATTTTCTTCAACAATCCTCTTCCTCGGGGGACCTTCTCCTGGAGATGATGGAAAGCGAGACGCCTCCACCGGTCTCCTCGCCCAATAGGGCGGACGACTTTGAGGTGTCGTGGCGGAGGGTCTCCCCCGATCAACAAGTGGTGCAAGGGATGACGAAGACACTACCCGAAGATGATACTTCGGTGGCTCAGGGTCCGGAGACCAATAATGGAGGTCCCAAGCAGTCCGGTCCACAGCCGGATGCGAATAAACAGATTCCTTCAAAGGGAGGCGTATTCCTTTAGCAGCTTCCGGAGACCCCGAAGCGCCGGATATATTGGGGAACATGTTGTGGCAGGTGTCTATCTCAGAGGAACATCGTATGTTGATGGGCACAGTGGCTGAAAAGGCCCTGTCCGCGAAAAGCGGATTGAATGAGGCCTTCGTGGGCCTGCTAAGAGGCTTCGAGGTTTGTACTGTAACATGTTCGATTGTGTTTTATTCACAAAATACACCTTTGTATAGATAGTAGCCCCTGAGACTCTGTTTGGCTTCCCGAGGGAGGTGATCAGAGGATCAAAAGATATGCCCAGGAAATAATCTAATCAACTGGAACATAGGCTGTGACCTCCCCGGTAACTGCCCGGACTACAGAAGTTGCGGATTTGCAACACAAGATTGATAAGGCGGAAAATGATATCGCTCTTATCAACAGGCGACTTGACAAGGCGCAAGGTATGTTTTTGGCGCAGCCATACTATGCGCGTGTTTACAATATAAGCATGATGTGAAGATTTGTATAATAAGATGTACATATCTACAGATTGTGCTGCCGCGGTCGAGATCCTTCGAGCTAAGCTAGCCTGGGCCAAGGAGCAGGCCCGGATTAATAATGTGGCTACCAAAAAGGCATCTGCCAAGTTAAAGGTTGAACAGGCTGCTCGACACCACTACGAGGAGAAAATATCCTCGATGACTCTTGAACTAAAGGAGTCCGCTAACCGCAGCAGATTTCTTGAGAGGGATAATAAAGCCAAAACGGCTGATCTTGACAAGGCCTTGCAAGAGACAAGAGAAGCCCAGTCCAAATCTAGAGCGGCCCGGGAGGAGATCCCGCAAGCTGGGGAGATCGCGGCTGGTAAGCCCTTTTTATTGCAAACTAAATTTGGCGATCCGAATTATGCCCCACTTAATCAAGTGTGGAGTTCTCCAGATGCTTTGTTGGATTTGCTGAAGAGTGCTTCTGATGCGGCGCAGTTTTACCAAGCGCAAGAAGGGTATGCAACGGAGAAGCTTTTCTGGTCACAATTTGGTGTGTCAAAGAGCCCACTTTTTCAAAATGAGCAGATGACCCAATGGGCAGAACTGCACTGAATATCCGGCGCTGCCACGAAAGACCTCGCAGTCCGGACGTGGCTGGCCAAGCTAATTCAATACGGTACCGCGCATCGATGCCGTTAAGCAATCAACATGCATCGAAGGTGCACGGATGGCCTACGCCCATGTGAAAACATACTGGACGAAGATGAAGGCCATCGATGTTGTTGCGAAGAGTCCACCCAAGGGCAAGGACCATCACGCGCCAGAGTATTATTTCGAAGATGTCTTAGAGGTTGCCTGGTTGATAGAGGGTCAGTGCTCGAAAGATATGATATTCGAGTGAGATGTATTTGCATTGTGAAAAACGGAATTATGAAATAATAAAGTTTATTTTAGAGTTGCTTAAATGCTTTGAATCCTCCTGTGCGGCCGTTTTTATATAATCTGACAGATTTCCAGTCGTCAGCTTCAGCTCCCTCGTAGGAAATACGGGGGTGTTCGGAAATTCAATTGATCACTCTTAACCCAACGTCTTGGTCCAAAAAGGAGGTGTCAATGCGGTGAACTAGGCAACCGAACTATTGGGCGTTAACACTTTCACTTAGGCATAGAAGTTTTATGGTGGATCTATGATATAGATCCTGTTATGTAGGCAATTATCCCAATGCGGTGCGTTACATGTATGACCCGAAAGAAGGTCCTTCGTATAATACGGGGAGTCTCAAAAGATCCCTTTAAGTTGTCCAGCGGTTGACCAGCTCTCGCCGCATCATGATAGTCAGTTTTCGGCTTTCTCTACTGATGTGTTTAACCAAATGAACCGGGATCACAATCGTAGTAGTTCGCCCTTTACTACCCTAGCCAGTAGAGCGGAACATAAGGTAGCAAGTACAGAAGCCGGGCAACCCAACTATTGACCCAAGACATGATTCGGAGCTGATGCGTATAAGGACGAGCTCACGACGCCGAAGTATGCAATGAAGCTATTCGGAATTTATTGGCAACTTATTTTGTTCCTATGACAAGCCCCTGGCAAGGTATGCCGGGGTGGGTGTGTGAAATAACCAAAAGGAGCAGAATTCGGTTCTTTATAGAAAAGTGAATACCAGATACAGAGTATATTCACTAGAACCTAAGTGACATGCCAATTGTCATTTTATAGATAATAACGCCACAACCCCGGCTATTTGACATACTAGGGGTCGGCGGCTGAGGAAACAAGCACTTTATAGGCTCGAAAAATAGAGAGTGCGGTCTACAAAAAGTTATTTTGGACCTCCTGTAGCACGTCTGTGCCGCCTTTCCTCGGTGGAGGGGCTCCTTAATAGTAGTAGCCTTTGGGTGAATTTATGAACCCTGACTCTGATACCGTCCATGAGATGACCAGCCTTTGCGCTACCTGTGTCGAAGGATGATGGAAAAAGAAAGAGTGATTTAAAAAGAGGAAAAGGGAAGTAGTTTATGGGAGTACTTGTAGATCCGTCAGTGTTGTGCTTCCGCCGATGCCCAGGCTATTTGAAGTGCATAGTTATGTATGCGCGGTACATATTTTGCAGGTATATGAGGCGGACGGCGGAATACGAACTGCTAGTCCTGCTCCGAACTTGGTCTATCCTATTGAACGGAGGCCGGTGGCTTAATCGTTAACAAGGTATGCGGTTTAATTAGACCGCTTTGTACTTTGGATGAGGGTGCCTTAGTGTGATCCTTAGTCCAGAGGGAGTGTTTCCCCTGCTCCCCTACAGAGTTGTGTGTCCCGTATACCATGTTCACTGTTTTTACTTTAGGGGGAAATTGCTTCTGACCCCCGGTATTTGGTTGGTGACCCTCTTCGTCATAGCTGTCGCATCACGGGTTCCGGCAAAACCCTCAAGGTTCAAACTCTTGGGTGGACGCTAAGATTTCCCCCTACTGATCCACGTCCTAGTGTCTGTGGAACGACACCTATGGGATCACAAGAATCCCTACAACGGTTGTTGGGGCACAGGGTTGCAAGGAGAGCAGGGCTAGTAGACAGCACAAGGATCGTTTACCCAGGTTTGGGCCGCAAGGATGCGTAAAACCCTAGTCCTGCTGTAGTGGGTGTATTTCTGAGAATTCTTGAGCTCTCGAACTAGCTGTGGTCAGCGTGTGGTTCGAAAGAGCCGAATCGCTCTCCTCCTCGCCTCGGGCCTCCTTTGATAGGAAAAAAGAGCTGCCAAAGTGGCACATAGGAGGTGGAAAGGTCTATAGTGGCACGAGGTTATCCCTCGTATTACAGGATAAGGTGCATTTAATGCATCGCTTAGGTGTCCTCTTGCTTTATCGAGGACGGGGGCGAGGCCCGTCCCATCCGTCGCCTCTCCTCCTCGATTCGACACGCGCCTCAGCCTGGGATGCGTGTGCTGCCATGTAGGCAGGCAGGCAACTGAGTTGGCGTGGTGGTGGAGCCTTCATGAAGACCTACATGCCCCCACGTAGGCGCTTGATGAGTTGGCCTGGGAGCAGCATGTTCCCACGCAGGTGCCCGCCCAGCTAGTTGGGCTGGCAGCTGCATGCGAACGGCGGTGGAAGCTTGGTTGATGTGGGCTTGGCGGTGGCCTTGCCGGCATCTTTGGCGAGGGCCTTGCTGGGTGGCCCGGCAAGGGTATCGCCGTGGCGTGTTGTCGTTCCCGCCAAGGATCTTGCCGGGGGTCCGGTGGCTTTCCTTGGCAAGGATCTTGCCAAGAATCATCGTCTTCTAATCTGATCTTGAATATGCCTTCACAAAGATCTGCATACCACCACAGCGGTGCCTTCCCGAGCCCTGGCCCCACGCTGATGATGGCACTAGGGGCCGTGGGCTCAAGGGTGGCTCGCTCTGTTGGTGCGGGGCGAGCTGTCCCGGCAAGAGTCTTGGCGGGGCCGCTGAGGCCACCCGGCAAGGGTCTTGCCGGGGGAACTTGCTTCGTCCCTCTACTCTTTGTGGTCTTGGCCTTGGCGCTGCTTTGATTGTCTTTGGCTTCCATCTTACCTTGGCTCACCTCCCTCGTTCTGCTTGATGTGGCCGTGGGCGCGGCTCTGACTGCCCGTGCACAGGAAAAGGGTACACAGATGCACCCCTATTTTTGTACACCGACAGGAGCCCCCGGGCCTGGGCCACACATAAGCGCAACACGTTGTTGGGCCATGCCCAAAACGGTGCGCGGGCAGGTGGGGCGGTTTTTACCGTGGTTAGATTCTTCACGCGCTCCGCCTCCCACGACCCGCGCGTGTGGCGTGGCGTGGAGGGGCATGCGTGATGTGGGCGGCATGCGTGGGGCGGTTTCCACACGCATGCGTCACATCGCAGTAAAGAGGCGGCTCGCGTCTTCCTCGTAAAAAGAGGAAGGCGTGCAGGCGCGACTCATTTACTGAGTGGGGTTGGGGTGCGGTCTTCAAGGCGTCCACTCCCCATGATCACGGGGTGGGGAGAGGTCGCCTCACCCGTCCGCTCAGTTCTGCACGTCTGCCACGCATCTTTCATGCCCTTGTGGTGGCAAACAGTGGAGGCGAGAAACCGGGCCGCCGCTAGTTGGGGCGGCGGGTCGGTCCTGATTCCCCGCGCCTCTGGTGTCTGGATTGGTCGAGCGGGGCGGCCGAGCCTCAACCCCGTTCCTTTATAAAGAGGAGGAAGGGGGGAATGGCACCCCGCATTCTTCCATCTTCTATCTCCCTCTGCTTCTGCTGCTTCCTCTCCAGGCTCCGCCTCCCCCGTGTCATCGTCTTCGTCTCCCCACTCCGTTCGCTCGGGTGATGGAGCGTGCCCTGCCCTAGACCCTTAGGTTGCACATGAGGGGCTGTGGGAACGGGGCACACGGGTCGACGTCGACTTCTCGGCTCCTCGAGTTATGTATCTCCTCCATGGATGGAAGATGTTCGCCCGCATCCACAGTGTGACGGCGGGGCTTGTCCTCTATTTCAAGTTAATGGAGGATGGCCTGCTCTCCGTCAAGGTCTTCAGAGATCTTGGAACTCGTTTGAAATGCTACATGGAGAGCTCCTCTGATGGAGATTCTGACGATGGAAGCTCATCCTCGAGCGAGAGCGACGAGGAGGACAGCGGGGCAGACAGCGGGGACAAGTCCGACTAGGCGTCGGACGCCCCGCGCCTGGGCGGGTGCAGTAGCAGCATCTGCACCTGGCTGCTCCTTCGGCAGAAGCTAGCCGGCAGTAGGGCCAGCTCCTTGAACTTCTTGGGGCTGTCTCCTTGGGCGGCTGGCGTCGGGAGGCTGCAGAAG
Organism: Triticum aestivum; assembly: GCF_018294505.1. Lineage (NCBI taxonomy): Eukaryota > Viridiplantae > Streptophyta > Magnoliopsida > Poales > Poaceae > Triticum > Triticum aestivum. Next base: position 312,771,641 of record NC_057803.1, read on the forward strand.
AGGAAGAGGGTGGGCGGCAAGGCCGTCAACTCGGAGTACGTGGGCACCGACGCCTTCATCGCGTATTGCCAGTCCTGCCGCCTCGTCTTCCAGCTCCCTTCCCGGCACCGTCATCACCGGCCCGCCCATGGGTGGCCACCGAGATGTTCTCTTGGTGCTTTCTGCTGCTCATAGCTTGCCTAGATGCCCCTTTTGCCCTTTATCCTCCTTGACCTGCCTCCTGAGGAGAGGGACAAGAAAGGGATTATGGGCATCTTATCTCTTTTTTAGTTTGTAAGCCTGCAGGCCTTTGTTAAATTTAAAACTTGTAATCCCCTTGCTCATGTTTTTCATCTCGCACGAACTGTACCTGTATGGGATGTTTTTAATGAAAAAGGGATGCTTGCTGGGTTTTTCATTCACGGTAAATCCCGTGACAAGGAGCGAATCCTTGTTATTATTTTAAGATAAAGTTTTTTCGCCCAGCAACAGGCCTTGCCTTCCCCCCACTCCACTCGATCGTTCTCGCGCTCTTGGCGGAGGCAGGGACGAAGTGGCCTTTAGGCTCCCCGTCCCACCTCCTTGCCGTTGCGGCTACGACCAAATCCGAACCTAGGAAATCATCCCTAGGTATAGGAAAAAGGGGAGCACGACAGCCTAGAGATAAAAACGAGGTTTCACATGCCCCAGTCCGGTTCTGAAATGCATGACAGAGGATAAAAGACTTATCTGGATCCACAGCCCTGGGCAATCTCATCTTGCCGCGGTTGGATCCCTGTGCTTGCAGCCCCCAACAACTCTGACTTGCCGGGGTCGGGGCGCCGGTCCGTTTCCTTCTTTCCGAGTAGCTCAGCAGAAGTGCTCATGTGCCCTGCGAAGCAAACGAGGACAGAAAAGGAACACACAGACGTGCACTCGACCTCTAGGCTAGGGGTTAGTCGCTGCTAAGAACTATCAACCCTAACCAAGGAAGATACTCGACCTAGCATACATGTTATAACTTAGGGCGCCAACGCTTCATTTATTTATGCTCAGGGTCTGCGCCTGGCTTTGTACAAAGGGTCACATGCCTTGTTGGAAAAACTAGTACAAAAGGTGCCTTGCCGGGAGGCCCGGCAAGCCGCGCCTTATGGGTAAAACTTGTGAAGATGCTCGATGTTCCAGGAGTTGCTCACTGGGACGACATCTTCGGTCTCCAGGCAGACTGCGCCAGGCCTGGTGACTCGCATTACCAGATAAGGGCCTTCCCACTTTGGTGTCAACTAGTTGGAATTCTTGGCCGGCTGAAAGCGCCGAAGAACAAGGTCGCCTTCCTCAAGACTTTAGGCATGAACCTTGCGGCTATGATAGCGGCGCAAGGCTTGTTGGAAGCATGCCGCTCTCACAGCCGCCCGAAGACGATCTTCCTCAAGGAGCGTCACGTAATCTTGGCGCAACGGCTCTTGCTCAAGCTCATCATAAGCGAGCACTCGAGGTGACCCGTATTTGAGTTCCATGGGGAGAACTGCTTCTGCCCCGTATACCAGGGCAAAAGGTGCCTGGCCAGTGGCTCGATTTGGCGACGTCCTAATCGACCAAAGAACCACTACTAGGAAAAGGGCTATAGATAGGATTCATACTAATGGCGCACCATGGAAGCAGTGCGCCACTACTATATACTAATGACGCACCGGTTGGTGATGCGCCATTAGTGTGGAAGACACTAATGGCGCACCAGAAACAGGGTGCGCCACTAGTATTAAATTATTATTTTTTCCATTTTTCCATACATACTAATGGCGCATCATGTAGAAGTGCGCCATTACTAGTTCTAAGTAGTAATGGCGCACCAAGCAGACAGTGCGCCATTACTGTAAAAAAATTATTCTTTTTTTGCAAAACTACTAATGGCGCATCGTTTCACAGTGCGCCATTACTAGTTTAAACTAGTAATGGCGCACTATTACCCGGTGCACCATTAGTATATATATATATATATATATATTTACTTTTTTGCAAAACTACTAATGGCGCACCACCATCTCGATCTCCATCTTGATCTCGATTCCCCCTCCATCTCGATCTCGATCCCCCTCCATCTCGATCCCACCCGCACCCTCCCCTGCTAGCTCCACCACCGCCGACGACCCACCGCAATCCTCCCCCGTGCCACCGCCGCCAACAAGCACCCGGCCCCCCGCACCCTCCCCCGCTCCACCGCCGCCAACGGGCACCCCCGCACCCTCCCCCGTTCCACCGCCACCGATGATGATATTTTCAAGTAACAAATTTGAACATATTTTTTAAAAAATTATTACTGTTTTTATAAAAAAATATTACTGTTATGATTTAAACAAGTTTGAACATATTTAAACACAAATAAATATCAAACAGCATTTAAAATGCATAAAAAATATTGGGGAGCCTGGGAATCAAACCCAGGACCTCCTGGTGTGTGTGTGTGTTGCATGCTGACCAGTCGGGCTAGTGGGGGGCTTCTGTTGTAGATAGGGTTAGGTTGAAGATAGGGCTAGTGGGCTAGATTAAAACAAAATTCTAATGGCGCACCGACGGGTGGTGCGCCATTAGAATAGTCGTACTTATGGCGCACGAGGGGGTGGTGCGCCATTAGAACCCTCCCCCCACTCCACCTACTGCCCTCGCACTGTGTCCTCCCTCCCTCCCTTGCCAGAATCCCCTCGATCGACCATCGCCATCCGCCGCCGCCGCAGCCGCCCACGCGCCCCCGCCATCCGCCGCCTCCGTCCGCCGCAACCGCCCATGCGCCCCCACCACCTCCCTCTCCCCTTCCTCCCCCTCGAGCACCGCCTCCCCCCGAGCCCCGCCTCCCCCGCGAGCGCCGCCCCCTCCGTCCCCTTTGTCCGCCGCGCCTGCACGCCCTAGGGTTCCGGCTCCAAGGTGGGTGGCAAGGTCGACACGCCGCCTCCTCCTTGACGTGCCTCCTCCTCGACGCACCGCCGCCCGCCGCCTCCTCGACGCCGGCGCCCTCCTATGGCAGCCTGCCGTTATCCACAGGTGATTCCTCACCTCTCCCCCCTTCCCCTCCTCCCCCTAGGCTGGTTGTTGCTCGATTCAGGTCCCTTCTGGAGATATGTGTTAAGGCAAGTGCATCATATATATGTTCAATGACATGGGACTGGTGGATGGCAATTCTATCTATATGTTTTTCTACCGTGTTTTTATTTAGTTGTCTTAATCATGCAATGCTCTGTATGTTCGTGACTGCACAATCGAGATAACTACTCCTCATACGGGTCATGTACTTATGTACAAAGTCTGACACCATGCCAAAGTACTAGTGCAGAGTTTTATAGTTCAAAGAGGCGGCATGAACAAGTTGTAGTGCAGCTTATGCCTATGCTAATGCACCATCACAGAGGGTGTTAATTAGTTGATGATGAAAATTCAAAAAACAATGATGATGGCGCAAGAAAGCTGTGCATGTTTGGTTCAGTCACATAGGACTGGTAGATGGCAATTCTCACTATATGTTTTGCTACCATGTTTTTATTTGTTTGTTTTAGTTGTGCAATGCTCTCTATGCTTATTTGTCATGTAAGATAGTACGTATATGGTTCGACGTGCAGGATCAAGTATACTATGTGCCTGAAGCAGTGCCTGTCAGCCATAAGACATGGCATTATAAATCTGGACACTGGGACTGGGAGGGTATATGCAGTTTAGCACCACATCACCTGTGCTTTGTTTATGTCACTGGTCTTAGTACAACATTAGTCATGTGTTGTCTTTGATGGGTCTCTTGTATGCCTCTTTTTTATATTTTGGCATATTGGCACCCAGTGAACATGTGTTGTTATATTTACATTATTCTTATTACTGTGCATGCTGTGATGTTCTAGACAGTTAAGTATTTGCAACCTGCTGCTAAACTAGATCATGAATATGTCTACATTACTGATCACATTGAGAAAGAGATGCAAAGATGATGATCAAAGATGGGCTGCTGTAGAACTGTTCTTCATCTTTACAGTGTTGTTGTATAGAAATATGCTGAATTTTCTGCTCTGATTGTTGCTCAAATAAATTTAGCAAAAAAATGGGGTCCTGGGAGATGCCGCTGCTGCTTGAGGCCCTTGAGAGGCCCTTCGTCTCGTGATGATTTTGCAGGTACCCCGAGAGGCCCTTGAGTTTGCCGAAATGTCGATTAACTACCTTTTCGGCAAATTCGGGTACTCCATATGTCCTATTTTCAGCAAAGGTCATGCTAAAATTTTCCGTGAATTTTAGCATGACTTTGCTAAAATTTTCGGCAAATTTGGGTACTCCATACTTGCGACTAATGCATGGGCCGGGGTATCTTAGTACTTAGTTAAGTAGGATCAACTGCCCTGCCATTCTTGCTGCATTAAACCATAGGTGGAAATAGAGCCAAGTTATTAGGCCCAACTTAGAATTCTCCTTAGCATCGATAAACCCTAGATGATAAACCCAACATACGTGGCAATAGAGCCATGTGATTAGTGCCAAGTGATTAGGCCCAACCTAGGGTGCCTCTGCATTGATAAACCCTAAATGATGAAAACTTAACTTGGCTGCCCCGGATGCCTCGGTGTCGATGAGAACCTAAATGATGTATGCTTAGGCTTTTAGGGTGCCTCGGCGTCGACAAACCCTAAATGATGAAAGCTTAGGCTTTTAGGGTGCCTCGGTGTCGACAAACCCTAAATGATGTAGTTTTGAATTATGAACGTAGGATATGTCGTCATCATCATCGGACGATGAAAGTCTCCCGACGGAGTGCGACTGGTGCCACAACGATCGAGGTCTGTGCGACATGCCTCACCTGGACGATGATCGGCGCTTCAGCATTAAGCTCGAGGAGACCTTCGAAGTTGAAACGGTACACAACGACGACAAGTGTTATTTTCATAATTAAGCATGACTTCAACTATTTCAACGTGTAATTTTCATCTTTTACAATTCGACTATAGCTTATCCCATGCCATGCAAGACGCCATGTCTTGGAGAGGATGGATTTTGAAGACCATGAAATTTCTGAAACAAAGAAAATTCACCTAAGGACCCATCACGATGTGGACTTTGAAGTAAATCTATATAATTCTGAGAGCGTAACTCATTTTGGTTGCAAAAATTGGGAAGCATTTTGCAAGATGTATGGTTTTGATGAGGGTATGCTTATCACCATGGATCTTGGTAATCCTGACATCAACCAAGATAATATGGACATTTGGGTCCTTGTTGATACGCCTCCAGTTCTACCGCTATGTGAGTTTCTCCAACATAGTTATTAGCTAATTTATATTGTTTATTTCAAAATAGTTGACAGCTTATTTCCATTGATAGCTTATTTTTATTGTTCCAAGAATGTGCGGGAGGTGGTAGACAAAACCCACTACACCGATGGCTCCGAATTAACAACTTACAAGGAGATTTTGTACTGACATTGAGAATTACAATATCTACAATCAAACTCCTCAATATTATGGTAAATACGTGCCACTAGTGCATGTGTTCAACTACGGTAACTACCATGGAGATACCCTGGTAAGATTTTTACTATTACGACATCCGTGCATCTTTTGCATACTTCTAAAATTAGTACATCATTGCTAACTATGAAGTTATTACTATGTTTTTCAACAGATAATCCCAGAGAATTGTGTGCCTCATATGATGTATCTGAAAGGTAGTGTTAATGTTTTGAACATACAGCCAGGTCGTCCTACGAATATCAACTGTCCATACGAGATTTCTAAAAGAAGTGGAGACATGAAAATCAAAGGATGGAAAAAATGTATGGACAGTCGTAAGGAGCTTCTTGGAAGCAAAAGGAAGCGAAGCGCAAGAATTGGAGACAGGATGTTCTCCATTCTCCATAATGGAGAGTCAGGGTCTATATTGTTTTATGCTATTTTAGCTTAAATAGGGTATTTAGGTCCTGCCTAATACTGATGATCATGTGCTAAGAACAATTAAGTAGGGTTGGTTCGAAGACTATCAAGATGATGATCGTATGACTGGTTATGAATAATGAGTAGAAGTTGTATGATGATGATTAGTAGGACTTGTTAGGATTAGTATTACTTCCGACAAACTCGATACTCGCGGTCTTGAGACTTGTAATGTTTTATCTTTGTTCGGTCTTTTGAATTCGGAGACTAATATGATGAATTGTATTCGGAGACTAATCTTCTATTGTATTCGATGAATCTGATGTTGCTATGTGCTGCTGTCTATATTCTGTCCGATAATATATTTTGTAACCTGTGCAAAAATCATAAAAGCAAAAAATAAAAATAAAACCTAATATTCATACTAATGGCGCACCACACAAGACACTAATGGCGCACTGTGATCATCACACTAATGGTGCATTAACTGCTGGTGCGCCATTAGAATGCCAAAGCACATGGGTACATATGGCCCCCTAGGAGGCATTCTAATGGCGCACTGCAGGCTATACTAATGGCGCACTACGTGGTGTGCCATTAGAACACTAGATACTAATGGCGCACCGGTGGTGCACCATTAGAACAGCAGATACTAATGGCGCACCGGTGGTGCGCCATTAGAATTTAATTCTAATGGCGTGATGCCAGTGGCGCACCGGTAGTGCGCCATTAGAAGGCAAATTCGGTGCGCCACTAGCATGCCTTTTCCTAGTAGTGAACCGCCGACAACTCATCAATCCAACGCCTTCCACTCTTGTTCAGCTTGTCAAAGGTCTTCGCTCTCAGCCCTCATAACACTTCAGCATTTGCCCTCTCCGCTTGGCCGTTGCTCCGTGGATGTGCCACGGAAGCAAAACAGACCTTGCTGCCAAGGTCTTGGATGGACTGCATGAAGGTGTAGCTTGTGAACTGCGTGCCATTGTCGGTGATGACTCTGTTTGGCACACCAAAACGGCAAATCAGTCCTTTGAAGAACTTGACGGCTAACTGAGTAGTCACCTTCCTCACTGCTTCCACTTCCGGCCACTTTGTGAACTTGTCGATTGCAACATACAAGTATTCAAAGCCCCCGATAGCACGGGGGAAAGGGCCCAGTATATCGAGCCCCCAGACTAAGAATGGCCAGGAGAGAGGGATTGTTTGAAGGGCTTGAGCCGGCTGATGAAGCTTCTTTGAATGGAACTGGCATGCTTCACACTTGGTTACTAGTGATGTTGCATCCTCGAGGGCGGTGGGCCAGAAGAAACCTTGTCGGAATGCCTTCCTGGCAAGGGCCCTTGACCCTATGTTGGAGCCACATAGGCCTCCATCTATCTCCGCCAATAGCTCCAGTCCTTCCTCTCGGGGGATGCACTTGAGTTTCACACCGTTTGGCCTCCTCCCGTATAGGACGTCATCGACGAACTGGTACAGGGCAGACCGACGGGCTACTTTCTCTGCTTCTTCCTGCTCCGCAGGAAGCTCCCCTATTTGGAGGAAGTGGACGGTATGCTGCGCCCATGCCGGAGCCTGGGGCTCAATGGCAAGGACCAAAGGCATTTCTTCCGCCATGAGAGCGGCTGTCTCTAAGGCCAGGGCTTGGCGCCCTGTCGGAGCCAGTCGCTCTTGGGTAGGCTCAGCGTCCGCGGCAGCAACCTTGCCGGCAGCCCCAGGGACCTGATTTCCTCCGCTTGTTCTGCCCCGCTGATGGTTCGACAGATGGTTGAGTTAACCAGAGCAAAAAGGTACCTCGTTCCACAGGTAGCTTGAATGCAGCACACTTTGACAGGTAATCGACAATGTCGTTCTCTGCTCGTGGGATTTTCTCCGCCTGGATTCCGTCAAAGCGTTCCTCTAGCTTCCTCACCTCATCTATGTAGGCTTCCATCAATGCACTCTGATAACTCTTGTTGACCTTCTTAACAACGAGCTGCGAGTCGCTCCTGACGATGAGCTTCTTAACACTGAGGTCTGCCGCGATCCTGAGACCGGCAAACAATCCCTCGTACTCGGCGGTGTTGTTGGTGGACATCTCCCTGGGGAAGTGCATCTGGATCACGTACTTGAGGTGCTCTCCGGTGGGTGCGACGAGTAGCACACCGGCACCGGTGCCTTGCAGCGAGAAAGCCCCATCAAAGTACATGATCCAGTCGTGGTCTGCTTCCTTGCCGGGGAGAGTGATCTCCTGGATTTCTTCGTCAGGCGTCGAGGTCCATTCTGCGATGAATTCCGCCAAGACTCTGCTCTGAATTGTCGAGGTACTTTCAAACTTTAAACTGAAACTTGACAGCTCCAAGGCCCATTCCACAATCCTTCCGGTTGCGTCCGGGTTGTGCAGCATCCGTTGCAACTAAAGGCGAGTGACGATAGTGATCTTGTGGGCCTGGAAGTAGTGATGCAGCTTCCTCTCGAGGCCATAAGGAGGCCGAAGGGCAATTTTTGCACGCCGGAATTGTCACATCCTAGCTAGCCATGCATTAGAGTGTTGCATCATGTTTACTCTTTCATCAGAAACTTGAAATGGGGATCTGTGAAACCCTCAGAATCTTTTTGAAAATGATCCAAATAAAAATTTCTCCAAAAAGGTCCAAGAAAATGCTCATGTTGCTCTCTGAAAATATTGGACAGAGATAATAATCAAACCAATATTTTTAAGAGCTCATAGGTATTTATTTTGGGCATTTGGAATTAATGCATAAATATTTGCTTTGGAAATATATTAATTATATATATTAATATATGTCCAAATATTATGCCATTTATAAAGGAGCTCTGAAATAATATATCTAGCCCCTGCAAAAATTGGCATAAGTTAAATAAATGATTTAATATTTTTTTTAAATCAAAACAAATGTCAGAAATTAGAAAAACAGAAATAATTAACAGGAGGAGCTTACCTGGGCTCCTCCACTGTGCGGCCCAGCCAGCTGGCTGGCCTAGCCAGCAGCCGGCCCAGCCCACCTCCCTCCTCTGTCGTCTTCGTCCCGACAGAGGGAGGGGAGTGTGGCCGGCGCGCGCGCGCGCCACCGCGCCACGCCACCTCTCTCCTTGCCTGCCTGCCCTCCCCTCCTCGCCTCGATGCCCTGGACGACGCCACGCCTCCCCCCTGCTCTCTCTCACTCTCCCCCGGCTCTTCCTTCCTCTCCCTCGCTCTCTCTCTCTCACACGGCCGAACACCACCGTCGCCGCCGTTCGCCATAGCAGCCATCTCCGGCCACCCCTCGCTCCCCCGACTAGCTCAGAAGCTCCGCCCCGACCCCCTCTTCCTCCCCACCGCTCCACAGCTCCCCGGAAGCCCTGCATCGCCGCCACGTCGCCGTTCCCCTCTTCGGGCTCCGACCATCGTCGCCGTCGAATTCGTCGTCTCCAGCGCGTCCCCGAGCCCGCTAACCATCCCTGCAGCTCCGCGGTGAGCCCCCGGATCGTTTCCCCCTTCTCCCCTGGTCTCTCCCGACCTCTAGGCCCTAGCCCCACCTTGGCCGAGAGCTCCACGCCGCCGGCGATGTCGCCGTCGTGGCCACGGTCACCGTAGCACCCAACCGAGCACACTATCGTGCTCCACACCTCACTAGGAGTACGCAGCACGCGCTAACGCCTCCCCAAACCCCCTGCAACACCGATCCCGACCGCACCCGAACTCCGGCGGCCGCAGCCGAGCTCGCCGCCGTCGACTCCGGCCACCCCAGGCCCAGCCACGGCCACCGTTCGACGCGCGGGAGCAAGAGCTTTCCAACGAGCCCAAGCACGGCCTCTCCCGTGCCCTATAGCGCGATTCCGCGTCGCGCCGCCGTCTCGGGCCTCGCCGGCGTCACGTCGCCGGTGGGTTTGACCCACTTTGACCATGGCAGGACACCCCCTGAGTCCCTGACAGGTGGGCCCTGCCCTGTAGCTAATTAGGATTAGCGCTAACCACTGTTAGTTAACCCCCTGACACTGACTAGTGGGCCCCAGCGCCACTAATTAGTAATTAGGATTAAATTAACTCTGTTTAACCCCCCCTGTCACTGACGTGTGGGCCCCACACGTCAGGTTTGACTTCAGCCAGCCGCAGTTGACCACTGACGTCATGCTGACGTCATGCTGGCGCAATAATTATAACTTCTGGATTTAATTTAAATCAGGAAATTCCAGAATATTATTTAAACTTCAAAAATTCATAACTTTTATTCTGTAACTCCAAATTGGACAAATTATATATGAAAAATGATCAGAAAAATCCAATCTATCCATCTGTACTATTTTCATGCATGATCAAACAAGTTAAATTGATGTTTTAAGCAGAACAAGGAAAAGCACTTTAAAAGGCCATGCTTGAGTTTGAAATTTGAATCTATGATTCAAATTTGTTCAAACCCTTCTGGTTTTAGTTGCATTAGCCCAACACACTCATATTGCCATGTTTCATGCATGCATCATATTGTTGCACATTGTTTGGTGATGCTTGTGTATCGATGTCCTTTGCGACAAGTTCTGCCTCCGAAGAGTACCGTGATTACCCTAACGAAGAACCGTATCAGTGCATCGAACCATCAGGCAAGCAACCAACCATTTGATCATATCGATACAATCCCATGTTCTCGCTCCTGCTCTCTTTTACTGCATTAAGACAACGCGTTTCAAACTGCTGTGTGCTACGGTAGTTGAACCCATTTCCTCTGCATGACCTGTCATTGCCACAGTAACTAGATGAAACCCACTAGCATGTGTAGGAGTTGATTGAGCCATGTGTATGTGTTGTTCCTACCTTGCTATGCCTGCTATGCTTAGAGTCGTGTCAGGTCTGGTTCATCTGGGTGATGGGCTAGAGTGAAATGTTAATGTCGGTAATGAGAGTGGTGTGGTGAACACGATTTGGTAAAGGTATCGATGAGAGGCCATGTAGGAGTACATGGTGGGTTGTTTCATTGAAGCCGACCTTAAGCACTGAGATCTGTATATGTGATTTAAGATACAGCTACTACCATGCATTGGGCCCTGAAATATGACCCCGCTCGACTTCTTATTCACCCTAGCTCTCTGTCCAGGAGTTGCAAGTAGTTTCTGGTGTTTGTAGCCTACTGGAGGCCGTGGACAGCGCTGACCGTAGGGGTGGGCTGTGATGCGGTAGGTACGTGGCCGGGTGTACCGAATACCCGTTAGGTATCTCGGGAACCCTGTTCACATCGTTCGGGGCCGTATGGGAAACCTCGGCCGGACTCCCTGCGGATGGAACCTGAATAGGCGATAAACCTGGACTAGAGGCTTAAGTGTTTAGGTAGGTCGTGGTCTACACCCACGTCGGCTTTCGCTTGAAGTCTGCCGAGCACATGTCGTGTGCAGACGCTAAGTGGTGGAAACATGTATGAAGAAGTACACCCCTGCAGGGTTAACATGATCTATTCGAATAGCCGCGTCCGCGGTAAAGGACTACTTGGTTGCCTATACAGTTCATAGACAAGTAAATGGAAACTACTAAAAGCCTCAAGATAAGTGTGAGTGCCGAGGATGGCTCTTCCGTAGGAAGACGGAGGTGGATCCTCGGTAGTGTATTGAAGTGGTGAGTAGTGGACTCGTGTGCGCAAAACCATTTCAAGTTGGAGTATCGTAGGATAGCCTAGCCAAGAGTCAAAGCTGGCTTGCTGCAATAACTCCACCAACCCTTCTTGATACTATGCATGTATGTAGGATCTGATGTAAGTCTTGCTGAGTACCCTTGTACTCATGTTGCTATAATCTACATTTTTACAGAAGACGCTGCAACCCCTTCTGATGGGTTCTATGTAGACGTTGACATCAACGAGTAGGCTAAAGACCCAGGTGGTGACCCTGAGCTTGTGATGGACCACGTAGTATAGCTAGGCTTTCCAAGCCTCTTTTATTTTACTAGTTGTCTGTACTCAGACAATGTACTTCCGCTGCTGGTTTGTATGACTGTATGACTTGTATGTTGGGTCGTGAGACCCGTACCTTGGTGTATGTTATGTATGGCTCCCTGAGCCTTAAATAAAGTACTTGTGTCATAGAGTCATGTTGTGATGCTTCGTTGTATTTGCACATATCGAGCATATTGTGTGTATGATTGAAATGCTTGGTATGTGTGGGATCTGACTATCTAGTTGTTTATCTTTAGTAGCCTCTCTTACCGGGAAATGTCTCCTAGTGTTACCGCTGAGCCATGGTAGCTTGCTACTGCTCTGGAACACTTAGGCTGGCCGGCATGTGTCCTTCTTCGTTCCTGTGTCTGTCCCTTCGGGGAAATGTCACGCTTTGAGTACCGGAGTCCTGTTAGCCCGCTACAGCCCGGTTTACCGGAGTCCTGTTAGCCCAGTGCTACAGCCCGGACCCACTTGCTGATGACCGACACGTTCGAAGCTGGGTCATGGATGCCTGTCCCTGTAAGTCTGTGCCACTTTGGGTTTACGACTAGTCATGTCAGCCCGGGCTCCTTATCATATGGATGCTAGCGACACTATCATATACGTGAGCCAAAAGGCGCAAACGGTCCCGGGAAAAGGGTAAGACGACACCCGTGGGGATACCGTGCGTGAGGCCGCAAAGTGATATGAGGTGTTACCGGCTAGATCGATGTGACATCGAGTCGGGGTCCTGACAGCGTTGGTATCAGAGCCGGACTGCCTGTAGGTTCTCCAAGCCAAACTGGTCGATGTTGAGTCTAGACATTCTTTAGTTATAGGTAGGGGAATTGTTTGTGGGATGGAACGTAAGGCTCTTTTTACTCCTTTGTCTTATGACATTCTGATCTGAGTCAGTCTATTCTTCCACCGGGGACTAAGGAATTAGGATCTGTTCTCTCTATCAGGATCACGTGTTACTAATCAGTAGTACCTTATAGGTTTGATGGATACAAGCCTAGTTCAGTTCTACTACCACCTTATGTTGTTAGAATGGTTTCAGAACTTTGATATGATGATGTTGAGTATGTACGAAATCCTTTGTCAAATGTCTCAAAATCCTTTTTGAGCATTTACAGCTGTTATGCTGCCGAAATTTTGTTAGAAACTCTAATGCCTTTGCATTATGACTGTGCTTTCAGATGGCCACTCGCGACCTCAATCAAGTGGTTCGCCTGACTCGATGTCTAGATGTACCCGGCCATACTGCCAAGTTGGTCAGGGTAATGACTGAGGCTGGATACCGCTGGTATCCCGAGTACACGGTCGAAGAGCAATTCCGAGATTTTAATCAAAGCCAGTATCTCTGCACTGTCAGGATATTTCCATCTTATCCTGGATCCACCGAGCCTCTTCACTGCTCCTATGGACTCGGGGTTACTATTGAGATGGCTGTGCAGGACGCCGCCTACTCTATGATGACCATTATGCGAGTCAGATCTGGTCTATTTCGGGACTCTGACTTCCGGTATATGCCAGGATCACTTCCGGGAGCACAAGGGTATCTCCAGGCTATTTATGCTGACCCCACTCAGGAGGATTCACGGACTCGCACCACTGCTGAGATGCTCGAGGATAAGGACCGTGAAATTCGGGCCTTAAGGTTAGAGCTCTTCAATACCCGTGCTGACCATTGGGCTACTTTGACTCGGTTCGCACCGGCGGTGCAAGCTGGATATTCAGATATGCGCGATCTCTATCCTGTGAGATCTGCTCTGCCGGACGTGATGGTTTGGCGTGATGTAGGAGGCATCACCCCACCTCGCGGTCCCCGCAAGCCACCGTCTGTTGGTCCAAGGCCGACTTTCTGTGGATGCCTATAGCAGGGAGTTTGGTAATCTCGCCCGATATGCAACTGAGGAAGTGTCTACTGATGCCAAGAAGCAAGCAAGGTTCCGTAAGGGCCTTAGTCCTGAGCTTCGCCGCGACCTCCGTCTGCATGAGTGCACATCTTTTCAGAAACTTGTCAACAAAGCCATCAGTGCTGAAACTGGTCAGACTGACTATGACGCAACACGCAAGCATGGCCGTGACATGGGTTCCTCATCCGGTGCTGGTCCTCAGAAGCGTCGCGTGTGGGTACCCAACACCGCCCTGCCACCCAGGTTCACACCGAGGCCATCTTTCCAGGCGCCTCGCCCCGTTCAACAGTCTGCTCCAGCCAAGCCCTATGGGGGTCCAATCAATAATGCTCCTCTACCTACCAGTTCTATGACTTGTTTCAAGTGTGGGGAATCTGGTCACTATATGCGTGAGTGTCCCCAGACCAACCCCAACCAATCTGCTAAAGCTATTGGCCGTGGCAAGCCGACAGGAAAAATATTCCACGCCAAGCCGGTCACCGCTTCACGTGGCCATGTCAACTGTATCTCTGCCGAAGAAGCTCAAGAGGCTCCCAACGTCGTTCTCGGTACGCTTCTTGTTAATTGCCACCCGGCATCTGTTCTTTTTGATACAGGAGCCTCTCATTCTTTTATATCTGAAAATTATGCTCGTTTGCATAACGTTGCATTCTGTGACTTGCCATCCACTATGGAAATTTCTACCCCTGGTTCTAGATGGCAGACCTCTAGGGTAAGTTATGGAAATGAAATCCAAGTCGACAGACTTGTTTTCCTTGCGTCTTTGATAGCCCTTAAATCTTCAGATATTAATATCATTCTGGGTATGGACTGGATGTCAGCTCATCATGCCCAAATTGATTGCTTCTCTAGGACTGTTCAACTCACCCATCCTTCGGGGAAGATAGTCAATGTCTTGAACCGAATAGCCAAGCGACAATTATATTCTCTTAACGCCAGCACTTTGCCAGACCTTGAGGACGTGCCGGTAGTCTGTGACTTCCCGGATGTCTTTCCAGAGGAATTGCCAGGTGTTCCACCTGACAGGGATGTTGAGTTCGTAATCGACCTCATCCCCGGAACCGTTCCGATTGCTAGAAGACCTTATAAGATGGCACCACTAGAACTGGCCGAGCTTAAGAAACAACTCGATGAGTCCTTGAAAAAGGGTTTCATCCGACCTAGCTCATCTCCGTGGGCTTGCCCCGTCCTATTCGTTAAGAAGAAGGATGGTACGGACCGGATGGTTGTAGATTACCGACCTGTCAATTTGGTCACAATCAAGAACAAATATCCACTTCCCAGGATCAACGACCTGTACGATCAGCTTGCTGGATCCTCAGTCTTCTCCAAGATGGATTTGAGGTTGGGCTACCATCAAATCAAAATCAGAAACGGGGACATTCCTAAAACGGCCTTTGTTACTCGTTATGGCCAATACGAGTACACCGTCATGTCCTTCGGTCTAACCAACGCTCCAGCCACCTTTCCTTGGTTAATGAACTCAATCTTCATGGAGTATTTGGATAAATTCGTCGTAGTTTATCTCGATGATATACTCATCTACTCCAAGAACGAGGAAGAACATGCCGAACATTTAAGGCTAGTGTTGAAGAAACTTCGAGAGCATCGCCTTTATGCCAAATTTTTGAAATGTGAATTCTGGTTGTCAGAAGTGACCTATCTGGGTCATGTAATATCTGGTAAAGGTATTGCTGTTAACCCTGAGCGAGTTCAAGCCGTCCTTAATTGGACTCCACCTGAATCGGTCAAGCAAGTTCGGAGTTTTCTAGTCTTAGCGAGCTATTGTCGTCGCTTTGCCGAGAACTTCTCCAAAGTTGCTA
Organism: Triticum aestivum; assembly: GCF_018294505.1. Classification (NCBI taxonomy): domain Eukaryota; kingdom Viridiplantae; phylum Streptophyta; class Magnoliopsida; order Poales; family Poaceae; genus Triticum; species Triticum aestivum. The sequence continues at coordinate 312,787,108 of NC_057803.1, forward strand.
AACCTCTAACCGAACTCCTCAAGAAAGATAAGAAGTTCGAATGGACTCCACCATGTGAGCACAGTTTTCAGGAACTGAAAAGACGCCTGACCTCTGCTCCCGTGCTGGTACCGCCAGACTTCTCCAAGGACTTTGTTATCTACTGCGACGCCTCGCGACAAGGACTAGGTTGCATTCTTATGCAAGATCGACACGTAATTGCTTACGCTTCACGGCAATTGCACCCACATGAGGAGAATTATCCTACTCATGATCTAGAGCTTGCAGCCGTAGTCTATGCACTTAAGACCTGGCGACATTACCTCCTCGGTAATCGTTGCGAAATATTCACTGATCACCAAAGTCTGAAGTACATTTTCACCCAACCAGATTTGAATCTCAGGTAGAGACGTTGGGTTGAATTGATCACAGACTTCGACTTAGGAATAACCTACACCCCAGGGAAAGCCAACGTCATGGCTGATGCGCTAAGTCGTAAATCTTATTGTAACAACCTGATGTTACAACAAAGTCAACCGCTTCTCCATGAGGAATTTCGGAAGCTTAACCTTCACATTGTTCCTCAAGGTTTTCTTTCCACCTTGGTAGCAAAACCTACTCTTACGGATCAAATCATCGCTGCCCAAAAGCGAGATAAGGGAATATCTAAAATCAAAGAGAACATTGCTAGAGGAGGTGCTAGTTGTTTCTCCACAAATGATCATGGTGTTGTGTACTTTGAGAACCGTCTAGTGGTTCCCAAGAACCAGCATCTACGGCAGTTGATCCTTAAAGAAGCTCATGAATCTCCTCTCACTATTCATCCCGGTAGTACTAAGATGTATCAGGACCTACGCCAGAGGTTCTGGTGGACTAGGATGAAGAGATAAATTGCTCAGTTTATTGCTAATTGCGACGGCTGTCGTCGTGTAAAAGCAGAGCACCAACGGCCTGCTGGCACCCTTCAACCCTTAGCTATTCCTGAATGGAAATGGGATAAAATTGGTATGGATTTCATTACCGGTTTTCCCAGGACCAAGAGAGGGAATAATGCTATTTTCGTCGTGGTCGATCGTCTTTCCAAAGTAGCCCATTTCTTACCTGTTCGTGAGAGTATAACCGCTAGTCAGCTGGCAGATTTGTACATCTCCCGAATAGTGTCTCTCCATGGTGTTCCTTTGGAAATTAACTCGGATCGAGGAAGTCTTTTCACCTCTAGATTTTGGGAAAGTTTCCAAAATGCTATGGGAACTCGTCTCTCCTTTAGCACCGCTTTCCACCCTCAGTCGAGTGGTCAAGTGGAACGCGTCAACCAGATTCTAGAAGACATGCTTCGAGCCTCTGTTATCTCTTTCGGAATGGACTGGGAGAAGTGCCTTCCATTTGCCGAATTCGCTTACAACAACAGCTATCAATCTAGCTTGGGTAAAGCCCCTTTTGAAGTTCTCTATGGACGACGATGTCGAACACCCCTTAACTGGTCAGAGACCGGGGAAAGACAATTCTTTGGCCCGGATATGATTCAGGAAGCAGAAGAACAAGTTCGTATCGTTCGTGAAAAGTTGAAAACAGCCCAATCTCGTCAAAAGAGTCAATATGACCGAAAACATAAGGCTATGACTTTCGAGGTTGACGAGAAGGCTTATCTTCGGGTCACCCCTCTGAAGGGAACCCATCGTTTCGGTATCAAAGGCAAATTGGCTCCTCGTTACATTGGACCTTTTCGCATTCTTGCCAAACGAGGAGAAGTTGCCTACCAGTTGGAACTACCTCCGCACCTCTCCAGAGTTCACGATGTCTTCCACGTTTCTCAACGCAGGCGTTGCTTCTCGGATCCTATCCGTGGAGTGGACCACGAAACGCTTGATCTCCAAGATAATCTTACATATCGAGAGTACCCCATTCGTATCCTCGATCAAGCCGAACGTACCACGCGGCGTCATAACATCAAGTTTCTCAAAGTTCAATGGTCGCACCATTCTGAAGATGAAGCAACCTGGGAAAGGGAGGATCGTCTTCGACTCGAGTATCCCGCCTTCTTCCCGGAGGAACCCAAATCTCGGGACAAGATTCTTTTGAGTGGGGGTGAGTTGTCACATCCTAGCTAGCCATGCATTAGAGTGTTGCATCATGTTTACTCTTTCATCAGAAACTTGAAATGGGGATCTGTGAAACCCTCAGAATCTTTTTGAAAATGATCCAAATAAAAATTTCTCCAAAAAGGTCCAAGAAAATGCTCATGTTGCTCTCTGAAAATATTGGACAGAGATAATAATCAAACCAATATTTTTAAGAGCTCATAGGTATTTATTTTGGGCATTTGGAATTAATGCATAAATATTTTCTTTGGAAATATATTAATTATATATATTAATATATGTCCAAATATTATGCCATTTATAAAGGAGCTCTGAAATAATATATCTAGCCCCTGCAAAAATTGGCATAAGTTAAATAAATGATTTAATATTTTTTTAAATCAAAACAAATGTCAGAAATTAGAAAAACAGAAATAATTAACAGGAGGAGCTTACCTGGGCTCCTCCACTGTGCGGCCCAGCCAGCAGCCGGCCCAGCCCACCTCCCTCCTCTGTCGTCTTCGTCCCGACAGAGGGAGGGGAGTGTGGCCGGCGCGCGCGCGCGCCACCGCGCCACGCCACCTCTCTCCTTGCCTGCCTGCCCTCCCCTCCTCGCCTCGATGCCCTGGACGACGCCACGCCTCCCCCCTGCTCTCTCTCACTCTCCCCCGGCTCTTCCTTCCTCTACCTCGCTCTCTCTCTCACACGGCCGAACACCACCGTCGCCGCCGTTCGCCATAGCAGCCATCTCCGGCCACCCCTCGCTCCCCCGACTAGCTCAGAAGCTCCGCCACGACCCCCTCTTCCTCCCCACCGCTCCACAGCTCCCCGGAAGCCCTGCATCGCCGCCACGTCGCCGTTCCCCTCTTCGGGCTCCGACCATCGTCGCCGTCGAATTCGTCGTCTCCAGCGCGTCCCCGAGCCCGCTAACCATCCCTGCAGCTCCGCGGTGAGCCCCCGGATCGTTTCCCCCTTCTCCCCTGGTCTCTCCCGACCTCTAGGCCCTAGCCCCACCTTGGCCGAGAGCTCCACGCCGCCGGCGATGTCGCCGTCGTGGCCACGGTCACCGTAGCACCCAACCGAGCACACTATCGTGCTCCACACCTCACTAGGAGTACGCAGCACGCGCTAACGCCTCCCCAAACCCCCTGCAACACCGATCCCGACCGCACCCGAACTCCGGCGGCCGCAGCCGAGCTCGCCGCCGTCGACTCCGGCCACCCCAGGCCCAGCCACGGCCACCGTTCGACGCGCGGGAGCAAGAGCTTTCCAACGAGCCCAAGCACGGCCTCTCCCGTGCCCTATAGCGCGATTCCGCGTCGCGCCGCCGTCTCGGGCCTCGCCGGCGTCACGTCGCCGGTGGGTTTGACCCACTTTGACCACGGCAGGACACCCCCTGAGTCCCTGACAGGTGGGCCCAGCCCTGTAGCTAATTAGGATTAGCGCTAACCACTGTTAGTTAACCCCCTGACACTGACTAGTGGGCCCCAGCGCCACTAATTAGTAATTAGGATTAAATTAACTCTGTTTAACCCCCCTGTCACTGACGTGTGGGCCCCACACGTCAGGTTTGACTTCAGCCAGCCGCAGTTGACCACTGACGTCATGCTGACGTCATGCTGGCGCAATAATTATAATTTCTGGATTTAATTTAAATCAGGAAATTCCAGAATATTATTTAAACTTCAAAAATTCATAACTTTTATTCTGTAACTCCAAATTGGACAAATTATATATGAAAAATGATCAGAAAAATCCAATCTATCCATCTGTACTATTTTCATGCATGATCAAACAAGTTAAATTGATGTTTTAAGCAGAACAAGGAAAAGCACTTTAAAAGGCCATGCTTGAGTTTGAAATTTGAATCTATGATTCAAATTTGTTCAAACCCTTCTGGTTTTAGTTGCATTAGCCCAACACACTCATATTGCCATGTTTCATGCATGCATCATATTGTTGCACATTGTTTGGTGATGCTTGTGTATCAATGTCCTTTGCGACAGGTTCTGCCTCCGAAGAGTACCGTGATTACCCTAACGAAGAACCGTATCAGTGCATCGAACCATCAGGCAAGCAACCAACCATTTGATCATATCGATACAATCCCATGTTCTCGCTCCTGCTCTCTTTTACTGCTTTAAGACAACGCGTTTCAAACTGCTGTGTGCTACGGTAGTTGAACCCATTTCCTCTGCATGACCTGTCATTGCCACAGTAACTAGATGAAACCCACTAGCATGTGTAGGAGTTGATTGAGCCATGTGTATGTGTTGTTCCTACCTTGCTATGCCTGCTATGCTTAGAGTCGTGTCAGGTCTGGTTCATCTGGGTGATGGGCTAGAGTGAAATGTTAATGTCGGTAATGAGAGTGGTGTGGTGAACACGATTTGGTAAAGGTATCGATGAGAGGCCATGTAGGAGTACATGGTGGGTTGTTTCATTGAAGCCGACCTTAAGCACTGAGATCTGTATATGTGATTTAAGATACAGCTACTACCATGCATTGGGCCCTGAAATATGACCCCGCTCGACTTCTTATTCACCCTAGCTCTCTGTCCAGGAGTTGCAAGTAGTTTCTGGTGTTTGTAGCCTACTGGAGGCCGTGGACAGCGCTGACCGTAGGGGTGGGCTGTGATGCGGTAGGTACGTGGCCGGGTGTACCGAATACCCGTTAGGTATCTCGGGAACCCTGTTCACATCGTTCGGGGCCGTATGGGAAACCTCGGCCGGACTCCCTGCGGATGGAACCTGAATAGGCGATAAACCTGGACTAGAGGCTTAAGTGTTTAGGTAGGTCGTGGTCTACACCCACGTCGGCTTTCGCTTGAAGTCTGCCGAGCACATGTCGTGTGCAGACGCTAAGTGGTGGAAACATGTATGAAGAAGTACACCCCTGCAGGGTTAACATGATCTATTCGAATAGCCGCGTCCGCGGTAAAGGACTACTTGGTTGCCTATACAGTTCATAGACAAGTAAATGGAAACTACTAAAAGCCTCAAGATAAGTGTGAGTGCCGAGGATGGCTCTTCCGTAGGAAGACGGAGGTGGATCCTCGGTAGTGTATTGAAGTGGTGAGTAGTGGACTCGTGTGCGCAAAACCATTTCAAGTTGGAGTATCGTAGGATAGCCTAGCCAAGAGTCAAAGCTGGCTTGCTGCAATAACTCCACCAACCCTTCTTGATACTATGCATGTATGTAGGATCTGATGTAAGTCTTGCTGAGTACCCTTGTACTCATGTTGCTATAATCTACATTTTTACAGAAGACGCTGCAACCCCTTCTGATGGGTTCTATGTAGACGTTGACATCAACGAGTAGGCTAAAGACCCAGGTGGTGACCCTGAGCTTGTGATGGACCACGTAGTATAGCTAGGCTTTCCAAGCCTCTTTTATTTTACTAGTTGTCTGTACTCAGACAATGTACTTCCGCTGCTGGTTTGTATGACTGTATGACTTGTATGTTGGGTCGTGAGACCCGTACCTTGGTGTATGTTATGTATGGCTCCCTGAGCCTTAAATAAAGTACTTGTGTCATAGAGTCATGTTGTGATGCTTCGTTGTATTTGCACATATCGAGCATATTGTGTGTATGATTGAAATGCTTGGTATGTGTGGGATCTGACTATCTAGTTGTTTATCTTTAGTAGCCTCTCTTACCGGGAAATGTCTCCTAGTGTTACCGCTGAGCCATGGTAGCTTGCTACTGCTCTGGAACACTTAGGCTGGCCGGCATGTGTCCTTCTTCGTTCCTGTGTCTGTCCCTTCGGGGAAATGTCACGCTTTGAGTACCGGAGTCCTGTTAGCCCGCTACAGCCCGGTTTACCGGAGTCCTGTTAGCCCAGTGCTACAGCCCGGACCCACTTGCTGATGACCGACACGTTCGAAGCTGGGTCATGGATGCCTGTCCCTGTAAGTCTGTGCCACTTTGGGTTTACGACTAGTCATGTCAGCCCGGGCTCCTTATCATATGGATGCTAGCGACACTATCATATACGTGAGCCAAAAGGCGCAAACGGTCCCGGGAAAAGGGTAAGACGACACCCGTGGGGATACCGTGCGTGAGGCCGCAAAGTGATATGAGGTGTTACCGGCTAAATCGATGTGACATCAAGTCGGGGTCCTGTACCTCAACCTAGCCCCCTACAAGAGGGAGCTGACAAAGTAAACCGGGTGCTGCATCATCTTCTTCTTTGGCACCACTCCACTCGACTGCGCAGGCATTGCCTTGGTGGCACCAGACTCCGCCGGGGGCCGCGCCTTGTCGGCACCAGGCCCTGCCGGGGGAATATTTGGCTTGCCATCCGCTGGTTCTGCCGCCATTGCTGCCTCCTCGTCGACCTCCCTCTGTGCCACCAGTGTGGCGCTGACCACTTGATTCGTCGCCACCAGATATAGCAGCAATGGCTCTTGTGGTTTAGGCGCAACCACTATCAGCATGGAGGAAACGTATTTCTTCAGATCCTGCAGTGCTGCGTCGGCTTCTGGTGTCCACTCTATTGGGACTGCCTTCTTCAAGATTTTGAAGAAGGGAAGGGCGCGCTCGGCGGACTTGGAGATGAACCGGCTCATGGCGGCAACGCAGCCGGTGAGCCGACGCACATCCTTGATCCGCTTGGGAACCTCGATCTACTCAATAGCCTTGATCTTGTCTGGGTTTTCCTCGATCCCACGCTGCGACACAAAGAATCCGAGAAGCTTGCCGGACGGAACGCCGAAGACGCACTTCTCAGGGTTCAGCTTGAGGTTGATCTTGCGCAGGTTAGCAAATGTCTCTTCCAGATCTTGCACAAGAGTTGGCCCGTCCTTGGTTTTGACCACTATATCATCTAGATAGGCCTCCATATTTCTATGGAGCTGAGGTTCAAAACCAATTTGGACTGCTCTTGCAAACATTGAGCCGGCACTCTTCAACCCGAAATGCATCCGTATAAAGAAATACGTACCACATGGGGTGATGAATGTCGTCTTCTCTTCATCCTCTCTCGTCATGAAGATTTGGTGGTAGCCTGAGTAGGCGTCGAGGAATGATAACAGATCACACCCGGCCGTGGAGTCAACAATCTGGTCGATGCGCAGCAACGGGAAGGGGTCCTTAGGGCAAGCCTTATTAATATCTGTGTAATCAATACTCATCCTCCACTTCCCATTCGCCTTGCGCACCACTATTGGATTGGCCAACCACGTCGGATGGAGCACCCCTCTCACAAAACCTGCCGCTTCCAACTTCCTGATCTCCTCTGTGATGAACTCCTACCTTTCCAGAGCCTGCTTTCTGACCTACTGCTTGACGGGCCGCGCGTGGGGGCACACAGCTAGGTGGTGCTAGATCACCTCCCTGGGAACACCGGGGATGTCGGATGCTTGCCATGCAAACACGTCGACATTGCGCGCAGGAAGGTGAAGAGCGCGCCTTCCTATTTGCTGTCGAGGGTGGAGGCTATGATGAAGGCCCCTCCCGTTCCATCCTCCCCGACAGGCACCTTCTTGGTCTGCCGTAGCTCGGCTCTGGATCCCTTGCTCTTGTCGGTAGAGCTCTCTGGCATGTCATCAATGGTAGCACAACACTCCGAGGAGGTGCGCTTGCTGGAGTGGGTGCAAGAGGTCTTGCCGGGCTCCTTTTTCCCTCCCGGGCCGTCAGCAGCAGGAGCAGGTGCCTTGACGGCAGCTGCTGCAACTGCTTCCCGGTAGAGTTGGTCGGCGCAGATCAGTGCGTCCTTCTTGTCGGAGGGGACGGAGATGATGGTCAACAGCCCGGGCATCTTTAGCATGTTGTAGGTGTAGTGTGACGCCGCCATGAGCTGGGCCAATTCCGGGCGGCCGAGGATCCCGTTGTAGGGCAAGGGGATCTCGGCCATGTCGAAGACAATTCTCTCTGTCCTGTAGTTCAACTCTCCTCCAAATGTCATGGGCAGTGTGACCTTTCCCTTCGGCTGGCTCCTCCCCGGATTGACCGCTTGAAACATGCCCGTTTCCTCGAGGTCTCCATCAGGGATTTGCAACCTTTTGATCACGACAGGCGAGATCAGGTTCAGGCCGACCCCGCCGTCAACCAACATCTTGTTCACCCTGAGGTTGCGTATTGCTGGCGATACCAACAACGGCAAACAACCGACCGCGGTAGTGCGGTCAGGGTGGTCCTCGACGTCAAAGATGAGGGGCGTGCTGGACCACTTCAGCGGCTTCTGAGCATCGAATGACGCCTCTGCTGCTGTAATCTCATGCGCCCACTGCTTGAGCTGGCGGTGAGAGGTATGCAGCAAGGTGCCGCCATCGATGCAGATGGCCTCCGTAGCCTTCTGGAACCCTTGCTCACCAGACTCGTCATCCTCTTCTTGATCTCGTCTTCTTGTTTCTTGTCACGGCCCCGGGTGGGCCTCTCTTGCTGGTTGTCCTTGCTGGGGTGGCCTCCTTGGCCGCCATGCTTCTTGCCGGATGCCTCAGCACCGTCCGGGTCCTTCTCCTTGTCCCGCCTTTCGTACTCAGATGTTTGCTTCTCAGCAAGTAGCTCGACTTCTCGGCAGTTCTGGAGGTTGTGGCCCTTGGTGCAGTGGATCTTGTAGTTTTGCTTGTCGGAGCTTCCTGCCTTGTCGGTTGCCGCCAGGGCCCGGCAGGTGGCACACCCGGCAATCTCCTTGCCGGGGGCGTCTGCCTTGACCTTCTGGCCGGCACCGGTATCATGAGATCCCTCAATAGCAAGCACGGCCTTGCCTTTGTGTTTCCTGTTGCGACGCCGGCTCTTCTTCGTCGGGGTGGCGGCGTCTTCATCAGTAGAGTCGGTTTCCATGATGGCGTCTTCGCCGGGGTACTTCCTTCCCTCTTCAGCCCAGGCGCACCTATCGGCCAAAACGTAGAGCTCGGCCACATCCTTAACCTTGGTCATCGCTAGCTCCTCATGCATCTTGTGATTGCGTATGTTCTGGTGGAACGCGTTAATCACAACGGCGGGATGAACGTCGGGGATGTTGTACTGCACCCGACTGAATCTCTGGATTTACTTGTGCAGGGTCTCCCCTTCCTTCTGGGGAATGATATGCAGATCACTGGCCTGGCCATGAGCTTGGTGGCCTCCTGTGAAGGCGCCAACGAACTCATGGCACAGATCTGACCAAGAAGAAATGGAATCCACCGGCAAGTGCATCAACCAAGACATAACATTGGGCTTGAGCGCCAGCAGGAAATAGTTGGCAAGCACCTTGTCGTCGCGAGCCCCAGTGGCCTGCATCGCGATGGTGTAGATGCTGAGGAACTCAGATGGACGGGTCTTGCCGGTGTACTTCTCGCCGACGTCGGGCTTGAACGTGCGGTGGCACGGCCACTGGAACTGCCTCAGCTCACGGGTAAAAGTCGGGCAGCCAACCTCGTAAGGTAGGCCGCCGAGGCCCCCCCGGTGCCGGGTGGTCCATGGTGGGCCCTGCCCACTTGTCCGACCGGCAGTGCGTTTCGCGCCGGCGCTCGATGGTGGCTCGAGCGTCTTCTTCAGCTCGCTCCCGAAGGACCTGGCGCTGGTCGCTGAGGGTTCGCGGGTCGGACGACGCTATGGAGATGTTATCACAAGTGTCGTCGCGACGGGCCGATGACCACGGTGGCCGGCAAGGAGGAGGAGAGTGCATCATGGCCGCAGCTCCCCCGGTCCTCCCAGCGCCAGCATGTGGTGGCTCGGTCGAGCGCTGGCCCAAGGGCCCCGTTGGTCACGGATCGTCTTTGTTTGCGACGGCGACGAGGGTCCGGATGGTGGCCCTCCACGCGTCGAGCTTCTGCGTAGCAGGAGGGAAGTCGAGGAGCAGCTGTGCGCGTGCCAAAGCTTCCACTGGCGTGGGCGGCGGCGACAGCCGCGTGCATCGCGACGCGCTTCGACTTCTAACTACGTTAGAAGGTGCTCTGTCATGACCCAGCGGGTGCGTGCCATTTTCGCCAGCGCTTCAGCAAGCGTGCTGAACCCCCTCATCTTGCCGATGACGCACAGGGCTTTTCCCACGGTGGTGCCCGGGGTCACCATCGTGGTGACGCTGCTCGGCGCGCATACCATGGGAAGAACGCGCGGTGGTCGCCAGCGTAGGCGTCCCGGAAGTCGCCGCGCCTCCCGGAGTCGGCACAACGACGCCCCTGGAGGGCCCCGCGCCGCCTACGGGGGCCCAGCTCCGTCCTTGGATCCGGCGACGTGTAGCCGGTCGTCTGGCGCACGAGCGATGCCGCTCGCCAGGCTCCGACTGCCTGGACGATGCTGGTGCTCGCGGGCCGCGGCCCGGGTCTTTCGGCTCCCAACGAATCAACCGCCGTGGGCGTCCTATTCTTAGGGGCCATGGCGACGACGAACTGCTAGGCTAACTACTAGACCAGATTCTCACAATTGCGCCCCCTACCTGGCGCGCCAAAGATGTCGGTGTGCAACAACACCGATGGGATCACAAGAATCCCTACTACGGTTGCCGGGGCGTAGGGTTGCGAGGAGAGCAGGGCTAGTAGACAGCACAAGGATCGTTTACCCAGGTTCGGGCCAAGAGGATGCGTAAAACCCTAGTCCTGCTCTGGTGGGTGTATTTCTGAGAGTTCTTGAGCTCTCGAACTAGCTATGGTCTCCGTGTGGTCCGAAAGAGCCGAATCCCTCTCCTCCTTGCCTCGGGCCTCCTTTTATAGGAAAAAGGGGTTGCCACAGTGGCACATAGGAGGTGGAATGGTCTAAAGTGGCACGAGGTTATCCCTCGTATTATAGGACAAGGTGCATTTAATGCATCGCTTAGGTGTCCTCTTGCTTTATCGGGGATGGGGGCGAGGCCCGTCCCGTCCGTCGCCGCTCCTCCTCGCTTCGACACGCGCCTCAGCCTGGGATGCGTGCGGTGCCATGTAGGCAGGCATGCAGCTGAGTTGGCACGGTGGTGGAGCCTTCACGAACACCTGCATGCCCCCACGCAAGCACTTGATGTGTTGGCCTGGGAGGTGCATGTTGCCACGCAGGTGCCCGCCCAGCTGGTTGGGCTGGCAGCTGCATGCGAACGGCGGTGGAAGCTTGGTTGAAGTGGGCTTGGCGGTGTCCTTGCCGGTGTCTTTGGCGAGGGCCTTGCTGGGTGGCCAGGCAAGGGTCTCTCCTTGGCGTGTTGTCGTCCCCGGCAAGGATCTTGCCGGGGGTCTGGTGGCCTTCCTTGGCAAGGATCTTGCCAAGAATCATTGTCTTCTAATCTGATCTTGAATATGCCTTCACAAAGATTTGCATGCCACCACAGGGGTGCCTTCCTAATCCCTGGCCCCACGCTGATGATGGCACTGGGGGACGTGGGCTCAAGGGTGGCTCGCTCTGTTGGTGCGGGGCAAGCTGTCCCGACAAGAGTCTTGACGGGGCCGCTGAGGCCACCCGGCAAGGGTCTTGCCGGGGGAACTTTCTTCGTCCCTCTGCTCTTTCTGGTCTTGGCCTTGGCATTGCTTTGATTGTCTTGGGCTTCGATCTTACCTTGGCTCACCTCCCTCGTTCTGCTTGATGTGGCCGTGGGCGCGGCTCTGACTGCCCATGCACAGGAAAAGGGGTACTAAGATGCACCCCTATTTTTGTACACCGACACCTAGTTTTGCTAAGATCTCGCGGACTAACTCGACGAACTCACAACACAAGGGACACAAGATTTATACTGGTTCAGGCCACCGTTGTGGTGTAATATCCAACTCTAGTGTGGTGGTGGTGGATTGCCTCATGGGCCGATGATGAACAGTACAAAGGGAAGAACATCCTCCTGAGGTTGAGGTGTTTTTGTGCTTGGCGAACTTGTGTGTGTCAGGATTTGGTCAGCTTAGGCTTGCTTCCCTTGCTTGCTGTGTTTCTCCTCTTTGTCCCCTCTTTTCCTCCTCTCTCCTCTACTGAGGTGGCTAGTCCTACTTATAGAGGCCTTGGTCCTCTCCCCAAATATTGAGCGAGAAGGGAGCCAACAACGGCCAATTTGAAAGGGGACATCTAGTACTACTTATCCTAACAAAAATGGTCTTCGCCTGCAAAAGGCTCTGGTGGTGACGCCACCTTGGGCTCCTTGGTGACCTCTGTCTTTCCTTCCTGCTGGTCTTGGTCTCGTTGCACCAATATGGAAACCTTTGCTTGATGCCTCAGTACTCCGCGCCTTTGCTTGCCCCCTTTGCACCAAAGAGGAAAGAAGGACGCTGCGCGCGCTGCCGCCCGCCCATTCTCGATCATCACGGCTCACGTCACGGGAACCTCGCGAGGTTTGCCTTTCCTTGATATCTCCGCCCCTCGAGAGCCCACCTTGCGAGGCCGCTCATGAGGAGGTCTTGCATCGTCCGCCTCGCGAGGCTTGGCCCCTCATGAGGGTCTTGAATGCTTTGTTGACGAAGATGGGTCGTACATGCCTACTAGCAAAGCCACGCCGTGGGCCACAGGCAGGAAAGTCTGGGGACCCCCGTTCCTAGAACGCCGATAGTAGCCCCCGGGCCCAAGGCGCACTCGGGCTTGGCTTCAAGGCGAAGCCAAAGGTCAAGTGCGGAGCACCGCGGGCCCCAATAGCCTGTGTCCTTGGTCGACGCATGGCGATTGATTGGATGTGGGCATCTCCGCTTTCCCCACACTGCCTCGGCAACTGCCCGACATGACAAGTCCCTGCGACATGCAAGGAAAACCATCATTACCAGTGATCATGGGGGGCGTTGGTTGGCCTTCTCCTGCTATAAATGAGGAGGGGGGCAAATCCCCCGTCACCCATTTCTTCTTCTGCCTCTCCCGCTTCTTCTCAGCCGAGATGCCGCCGAGGAGCCATCTCGAGCTTTGGCTGCAGCACGCCGACTACGACGCCCCGGTGACTGGAGCGGAGATTGAGGCTGTCGCCTCCGGGAGGATCTTCATGACCCGAGGCTAGGGCGAAATTGCCCGAGTCTATCATGCGGAGGGCGCCCTCGCGATCCACTTCGAGTACGACGGTTCCTCAGTCGTATTCTTCAAGGTCATCGACAAAGTAGGACGCCACCTGCAATGCCGCCCTGAAGGAGGTCGACAGGACGGCGCCGCGACGAGCGCTGGGCCTGCCGCAGGCTTCGCCAGCATCTCCTCCAGCGACAGCGGAGACTCCTGGTGGTCCAGCGACTCTCCTGAGGTCGTGGAGTCTCCGGAGACAAGCGATGACAGCTACATGCCCCTGAGCTCCCGCCGAACCCAGAGCAGGGCTGCGGCGTCCAGCCGCCGTCGCCGCTGATCTGGATGGGGTTGGCGCCAGCCTCAAGTGGCCCACTGTTGATGATGGGGATAGATAGAACTCCTAGGAATTCCATCCCTTTTGTTCCCTGAGAGGAATCAAGAAATGAACCCCGTGGGGGCGTGTAAAGCGTGTGTAATGCCTTTTGTCAACATAGCCCTCATTATTAAGATTTGCGTGCGCATATCCTGCCGAGGCTTGGCCTCCCCTTTCCAATCCTATGGCAGCTGGTGCTCTATGCTGATAGGTCCTGGTCCCCAGGCAGGCTGCAGCCATCGCTGGTATGCCAGGTCACGTGTCGTGGTCAAGGCCAGGAGGTGAGTGGCCCGAGGTCCAGTAAGCGCTCCTGAGGCGCGATGCTCAAGAGGTCCCCTTTAGCGTGCAAGCAGCTGTCTTAGGATGGGAAAGGAAGAGAATGTTGCCACAGTAGGGCATCGAAGGGAGTGAGCGAGGGTCTCGTGCCGTAGCGACTGGTGGATCCAGAGCGAGAACTTATCTTGGCTGTCCAGGGTCGGCTCCTCGAGTCGTGCCGAACTCGTACGTCAGCAACCGTAGTGTAGCTAGGTCGGGCCCATATGAGTATCCCCCTCTCCCATGCTTTCCTTCATGCTCTATGTCCTCAGGTCCGGGCCCTCGAGCGAGCTCAGCCGCCGTTGGTATGCCAGGTCGTGTGCCGTGGTCAAGGCTCGAGGGTGAGGGCAGGAGAGCCAGTAGGAGCTCCTGAGACGCGATGCTCAGGAGCCCTCCTTTTAACGTGCAAGCGGATTACATGTGGGAAGAGGAAGCTCGTGGTGCCGCCTGCTGTCATTCTCACGAGATTCCTACAAGCGAGCACAAGGAGAAACACAATTTTCCATCACAGTCGCCGGTCGGCTGCTGGTTGCTCTGTGAGGAAATGGGGGTAGTGAGGGCCTGGTGAGGTGACGTGCGCGGGGCGTGCCGCGAGCCAGAGCTCGACCGCTCAGATCTATCGACGTTGCAGGGACGGACCCGTGCACAAGCGCCATGCTAGCGTGGGTTGCCCCCTTGGGAGATGAAAGTCAAGCAGGTGATATTCATAGATAGATTAAGCACGAAAAGCATACTGGCTTAAGTAAATGCAGGGAAGATGCATGCCACTGGGTCAGGCCCGAGCGGCTTGGGGGTGATGCAGCCTGAGGGGCGCCCCCAACAAGGTAAGCTAAAGACATAATAAGGGATACATGACACAAGGACGGACCCACGCGGCCTAGGAATGATGCAACCCTGGGGATGCTCCCAGCTGAATGAACTTGGGAAATGTCACCTGGTTCTGTTGATGAAGGAGAGTTGGGGCAGCTGAAGGTATGCAGCGAAGGGGCTACTCCTCATGAGCCACCGGGGCCTTGAGCCTCGGGAGGCTCTGGGGTCCAGGTGGTTCCTTGAGAACTGTCTTCATCTTCGTCAGTGCAGCGTGGTGCCTGGCCTCCTGAGCCGCCAGGATGCTCCGCAGGTTGCGCTGATAGGCGGTCGCCACGCTCGGTAGGCCAAAAGGCATGTAAACGTAGCTGTGACATGTGCCCTCGCAGCATCCCACACGCGAAGGCCTGAAAAGCTCCTGAGAGGCGGCCCGGTTGAGCCCTGGGACGTTGATGCAGACGCATAGCCCGGCATCCTCACCTGGATGGGGACCTGCGCCTAGCGAGCGGCGGCCGCCGCGCATGGCCCTTGCGTCTTGCAGTTCCTGAGTGGTCTTGGTGATGAACTCCTGAACGGTGGGCACTTCTTGCCCTGTGTTCTCCTGAGGGAAACGTTCCGCGAAGCATGCCTCCAAGTGGTGCCCAAGAGCCTCCCTCGTGATGTTGGCAAGGTCTGAGGCCATCCAGAAGAGAGGCCCCAAGCCCTTCCCGAGAGGGGCATTGGGCGCACTTTCGTATGCGATGGAGGGAGGCACCCCAAGCGCGGGCGCCGATCCTGATGAGCCGCTGCTTTCCTGAGGCCCTGCATGGCGCAACTACTTCTTCTTCTTGGGGGTGGCCTCAGGAGGGCGCTCGCCCTGGCTGTCGGGGTCGTCGATTGCTGCAGCTTGGAAGGCATGCTCGAGGGAGCACACAACGTGTCTTTCCTTGACCGGGACTGTGATGATTCCGCCGCTTCCCGGCATCTTGAGGACATTGTAGCCGTGATGGGTCACCGCCATGAACTTGGCCAGGGCTGGATACCCAAGGATGGCATTGTATGGCAGGCGGATGTAGGCGACGTCGAAGTCAATGAGTTCGGTGTGGTAGTTGTTGCGTTCTCCGAAGTAACGGGGAAGCGGACCTGCCCGATCGGGGTAGTAGAGCCGTGGGTCACTCCTGAGAAAGGCTTGGTAGGCTGAAGCTGGTGATATGGCACTTGGACGTTGTCGAACGTGTCGACGGACAGGACATTGATCCCCGCGCCGCTGTCGATGAGGGTCTTGGTAACTTGCACGTTGCTGAGGACTAGTGAACAAGGAATTGGGAGGACTCGTGCAGTAGCTGCGCACTTGAGATGATCTTCCGAACTGAACGTGATGGGGCACTTGGACCATCTGAGCGGGTGTATGGCCTCGAGCTTGGGGAGGAGTGCATTCACTTTGCGAGCAAACTGTTTGAAGATATGCTGCGAGGCTGGGGCTTGAGCTCCGCCCAAGATGCAGGCGATAGCGCGCGGCTCCTGGAAGCCCCCAGCCCCCTCTTCTTGATGGTGTTTGTCATTCCTTCTGGGTGGTGGCGGTAGTGGAGGAAGGCCAGCGTTGCCTTGAGGATGATCCTCATGAGGCTGGTCCCTCCAGGCGCCCTCGCGAGGCTGATCCTGCCAGCGGTCCTCACGAGGCCTGTCGCGCCACTCCTGGCGCAGGCCCCAGTCGTCCCAGCGTCCGCCACCACGTCCTCCTCCTCGGCCATAGCCCCGGTTGCTGCACTCGGGGCGTCGACCGAAGTGTCCTTCTCGAATGGCTCCGAGCTCTAGACAGTCACTGGTGTTGTGGGTATGCAGGTTATGGAAGGTGCAGAATGGTCTACTGCTCTTGGATGACTCGGGCAGGTCTCTGTCGCGCTTGGTGTCCGGTTCAGTCACGAGCACGGCTGCTCCCTTGTGGTTCACGTCCTTGGCCCTGGCTTTCTTCTCCTCCGGATCTACAGCCGGGAGCTCAAGGAGGTAGAGGCGCCCCTCCTCATCTTTGGCACACTTGGTTGCCAGGTTGAACAACTCCAGAGACGTGCACACCTCCTCGTGGATGACGAGTCCTCCTTCATCTTGACGTCACAGACGCCATCAGAGAACACGGAGATGATGGCTTCATCCGTCAACTTGGGGATGTTGAGAAGAACGTTGTTGAAGTGCTGGATGTACTTCTAGAGGGTCTCTCCTGGTTGTTGCTTGATGCGATGAAGGTCACCCGCAACCGGGGGCGGTCACGAGTGCCCTGGAAGTTGGCAATGAAGCGGTTGCATATCTCGTCCCAAGAGGAGATCGAGCTTGGAGGTAGGTTTAGGAGCTAGGAGCGGGCGCCGTCCGTGAGGGCCATGGGAAACCAGTGCGCCATGACTTTCTCGTCGCCGTTGGCCGCCTCGATGCTCAGCTCGTAGATCTGCAGGAACTCCACGGGGTTACGGGTGCCGTCGTAGCGAGGAGGCAGATCTGGCTTGAACTTGCCCGGCCAGGCGACGCTATGCAGCTCGGGGGTGAAGGCACGGCAGACGGGCGCGGTCATCGGTGCCCACCTAGGAGGCGGAACTTGGTCTTGGCGCCCGCGCACCGCTACGGCAAGCAGCGCGGGGCCTTGCCACAGCAAACGATCCTAGCACGGCGGTGCGAGGAGCGACGGAGCATTCTCTTATGGTCGAGGGACTTCTTGACAGCTTCTTTCTTCACGCGCAGGCGCCGGACGTGGTGGGTCGCGCCGTGGAGACGTGCGCCTTGGCGCTAGGGCGTCGTCTTGGTGCAGAGGGGGTGGAGGTGCTTCGTGTGCTGCGTCGCCCATGGCTGGCAGAGGGCGAGGCAGAGAGAGGGACGGCGCAGGGGAGCCCCTTGCGGCGCGGACAAGCTCGGCGATGCGGTCAAGCCAGTCCTCGTAGAGGTCATCGACTGGGCGGTAACGCAGAAGCTCGTGCGCCATGAGGAGCGTGGCCCGTGCGTCCGTGGGAACGCGACGAGCATGAGACGACAAACCAGCGGGAGTCAGTGATGGAGTGGAGGTGCGGCCGTCCTGTCGCACCAAGGGGTGCAGTGAGGATGCTTACTGCTCGTTCCCCGCCGGGCCGATGGCAGCGTTGGTGGCAGGCAACGGAGAGCGACGGGGTGGCCCGCCGACAGGGTCCGTCTGAGCAACGCGGGTGGCGAGGGCAGCCCGACGCTTGGCGCAGGTGCAGCGTGCGTCCGCCATGGAGACGATGAAGCAACGCGACGCAGAGCGACAGAAGGGAACCTTCGGCACACCCCAACCTGGCGCGCCAAATGTCGGATCACGGGTTTCGGCAAAAACCTCAAGGTTCGAACTCTGGGGTGTGCGCGAAGATTTTCCCCCTACCGATCCACGTCCTAGTTTTGCTAAGATCTCACAGACTAACTCGAGGAACTCACAACACAAGGGACACAAGATTTGTACTGGTTCGGGCCACCGTTGTGGTGTAATACCCTAATCTAGTGTGGTGGTGGTGGATAGCCTCTTGGGCCGATGATGAACAGTACAAAGGGAAGAACAACCTCCTGGGGTTGAGGTGTTCTTGTGCTTGGCGAACTTGTGTGTGTGAGGATTCGGTCAGCTCAGGCTTGCTTCCCTTGCTTGCTGCCTTTCTCCTCTTTTCCCCTCTTTTCCTCCTCTCTCCTCTACTGAGGTGGCTAGTCCTATTTATTGAGGCCCTGGTCCACTCCCCAAATATTGAGCAGGAAGGGAGCCAACAATGGCTAATTCGAAAGGGGACTGCTAGTACAGCTTATCCTGACAAAAGTGGTCTTCGCCCGCAAAAGGCTCTGGTGGTGACGCCGCCTTGGGCACCATGGTGACCTCCGTCTTGATGTCCTGCTGGTCTTGGTCTCGTTGCACCGATATGGAAACCTTTCCTTGATGCATCGGTACTCCACGCCTGCACTTGCCCCCTTTGCACCAAAGAGGAAACAAGGACGCTGCGCGCGCTGGCGCCCGCCTGGTCTCGATCGTCATGGCTCACGTCACGAGAACCTCGCGAGGTTTGCCTTGCCTTGATCTCTCCACCCCTCGCGAGCCCGCCTTGCGAGGCCGCTCCTGAGGAGGTCTTGCATCGTCCACCTCGCGAGGCTTGGCCCCTCGCGAGGGTCTTGAATGCCTTGTTGATGAAGACGGACCGTACAGGCCTGCTAGCAAAACCACGCCATGGGCCGCAGGCAGGCAAGTCTGGGGACCCCCGTTCCTAGGACGCCAACAATCGCTATCGGCCGGCGGCCTCCTCTCCTTGTGTTTGGCGTTGAGCTTGCCGGCCTGCTTGAAGCCCCAACAACTTCTGTTGGTATGATTAGCTGGTATATCGGGGTGGCCATGAATCTGGCAGGGCCGGTCCAATATATGGTCCAAATTGGATGGTCCATCTATATTTGCCTTGAATGCCTTCTTTCGTTGACCGGATTTGGGGCCGCTAAATTCGTCGTTGACCGCTGTGTCATGCGTTCTTTCATTATCACTGCGGCACTTGTTTTTGCTGCGTCGTGGTCTAGCATTGCTGTCCCGGACTTTGGAAGTGCCCGGATCGCTGGCACTGTTGCTTCTACGAGCGAGCCAGCTGTCTTCTCCCATGCAAAAACCGGTCACCAGAGCGGTAAGGGATGGCATGGATTTTGGTTTTTCTTGACCGAGGTGGCGAGCGAGCCACTCATCCCAGATGATGTGCTTGAAGGCCGCTAGAGCTTTCGCGTCCGGACAGTCGACAATTTAGTTCTTTTTAACTAAGAACCTAGTCCAGAGCTTCCTGGCTGACTCTTCGGGTTGCTGGACAATGTGACTTAAGTCATCGGCATCTGGTGGTGGACATATGTACCTTGGAAGTTGTCGAGGAAAGCATCTTCCAAGTCCTCCCAGCTGCCAATAAAATTTTAGGCAGACTGTTCAGCTAGTGCCGAGCTGGCCCTTTGAGTTTTAAAGGGAGGTATTTGATGGCGTGGAGGTCATCTCCACGAGCCATATAAATGTGGAGAATAAAGTCCTCGATCCACACCGCGGGGTCAGTTGTTCGATTGTATGATTCAATATTTACGGGTTTAAACCCTTCTAGGAATTCGTGATCCATTACTTCGTCAGTGAAGCAAAGAGGGTGTGCGGTGCCTCTATATCGGGCCGCATCAGGACACAGCTCTGATGGAGTCCGCCTGTGGTGTTCGGCCCGTGCATGACTAGGCTTCTCACATCCGAATAGATAGTCGTCGACACATGCCGAGGTACGTCCTCGCGGTCCGTAGATCAATCTGGTATGCCCTGCTCTATTGTTCAGGTCTTGCCGAAGGTCCTATGTGTGACCACGAGCTGTTTTATCTTTGCCTTTATAGTGAGGTGGGGCGGGCTAGTGTACGGCTTGAGTTGCCGCTTTATCCCGACCACGTGGTAATCAGACAGCCTCATTGCGTGATGATGGTATGGGCTCCAGCGCCTCATCATCGAACTGAGGTAGCAGCTTGCGCTTCTGGAAAATTTTGGCTGGGCGCTTAAGGCCGTATTCTTTGGCTGCCAGGACATCAGTCCATCTATCATTTTAACAGGTCTTGATCAGCTTGAAGTTGTTGCTGCTTCTTTTTTAGGCTTCTTCGGTGGCTATTAGCTGGCGCTTGAAGCGCTCCTGCTCGAGAGGTTCTTCAGGCACGATGAAATCCTTGTTGCCGAGGATCACCTCATCCTCGGAGAGCGGAAGATAATGACTGTCCTCCGAGTCTTTGTTGATGGCCTGTTCGTCCGGGCTAACTTGCCCATCTTCCCATTCTCTTGTTCAGGAGTTGCTTCAACTAGGTCTTCATTATCGTCGGCACCGTGAGGAGTATTATCTTCTCATGTGCCGGTATTGATATCTTTTGCACAACGTGACTTAGAGCAGCGCCGCTGACATCGACGCTTAGGCTGTGTCCCAGGAGCTTTGTCCTCTACTGGATCTTCTTTGTCGTCTTCGTTAGATTATTTAGGCGTATCCACCATATATACGTCATACGAAGAAGTGGTCATCCGCGTCCGGTAAACGGCGGGTTTTGGCCATGCTCCTCGTTTGCATCGTCGTCCAAAACGTCGATGTCTTCTGAGCCGTAATCGAGCATGTCTGTTAAGTTTTCGACTGTGGCTCTAAAGTGGGTGGTGGGTGTGGAGAGAAATTCCCTGTCATTAGCTTCTAGTTCAAACCGGATATAGATAGGCTGTGAATCCCCCACTAAGGATAGATTTTTCAATGAATTCAGCACATCGCCCAAGGGTGAGTGCCGGAAGATGTCCGCGTCACTGAATTTGGCGACCGATAACCGATCTTGCTCGACCTGCATGGACACACATATTTCGAAACATTTAACCGGAAATGAGCCCGAGGTTCCAGTGACACAGACATTACCAGAGGTTAGGTCTGTGTGCGGCTCCAACGTCGTGGAGTCTGCGGCATCCGTGGAGGGGTTAAGGCCAGAGCGGTTACAGGTATCCATGGAGGGGTTCCTGTCCTCGGATGGCACGACTTGCTCCGGATCTAAGGCTAGAGCGGTTACAGGTATGACTTCCTAGGTATGGCTCGATGATAGATCTAAGTCATGTTCATCGAGGTGACGAGGGGCAATTGCCGTGGTATCGAATCCGTCGAAGATCAAGACTCCATGGATATCTACAACGTAGTTCAAGCTCCCGAATCTGACCTGACGGCCAAGAGCGCATATGTCGATCTACTCCAGATGGCCAAGTGAGTTGACCCGCAGTGCGAAGCCGCCAAACACGAAGATCTGTCCAGGGAGGAAGACCTCCGCTTGGACAGCATCGTTGTAGATGATTGAAGAGGCCATCAAACCTTTTGAGGACAACATAGTGGAACTCTCAATGAAAGCACCAATGTCGGTGTCAAAACCAGCGGATCTCGGGTAGGGGGTCCCAAACTGTGCGTCTAAGGTCGATGGTAATAGGAGGTAGGGGACACGATGTTTACCCAGGTTCGGGCCCTCTCTATGGAGGTAATACCCTACTTCCTGCTTGATTGATCTTGACGAATATGAGTATTACAAGAGTTGATCTACCACGAGATCGAGACGGCTAATACCTAAAAGCCTAGCATGTATGACTATGATTGTGATTGTTCCCCTATCCGGACTAAGCCCTCCGGATTATATAGACATCGGAGGTGTCTAGGGTTGTACAAGGTCAGTTATAGAGAAAGGAATCTTCATATCGGCTCGCCAAGCTTGCCTTCCACGCCAAGGAGAGTCCCATCCGGACACAGGAGACAGTCTTCGGTCTTGTTTCTTCACAGCCCATTAGTCCAGCCCATGTCCAACAGGCCAGCCACCCAAGGACCCCTTAGTCCATGACTCCCTTAGTACTTCACAGCTCGGAGCGAGGCTTGATGGCAGTGTTCCTCCCCAGCATGAGGTCCATCTCCCGCATGGTATCCTGCCGCGTTTCATCAAATGCCAGGATCTGCATGGAGCGATGCCTGACCTCGTGTGGGAGAACCGCTTCTGCTCCATAGATGAGGAAGAACAGGGTCTCGCCTGTCAGCCTGGCAGCGGTGGTGCGGATGAACCACAACACGGACTGGAGCTCGTCGTGCCAGCCCCTGCCGCAGGCCTCGAGCTTCTTCTTGAAGGTCTTAGTCTTAAGACACCTCAAGACTTCCGCGTTGGCGCATTTGGCCTGGCCATTGCTCCTGGGTTGCGCCACGGAGGCGTAGCAGATCTGCGTTCCAAGGTTAGCACATTTTGTTTTGAAGATATTGCTAGTGAATTGTGAGCCGTTGTCAGTGATGATATGATTCGGGACCCCAAATCGGCTTACGAGGCCCTTGATGGACTTGACTGCTGACCCAGCTGGGATGGTGCGGACGGCTTCCACCTCCGCCCACTTGGTGAATTTGTCGATGGCGACGTAGAGGTAGTGGTAACCTCAAGGCGCTCGAGGGAATGGGCCCAGGATATCCAGCCCCTAGACCGTGAACAGCCATGAGAGCGGGATATTCTGGAGGCCCTGAGCCAGCTGGTGGATCTTCTTGGCATGGAATTCGTAGGCCTCGCAGGATTTCACCAGCTCGGCCGTGTCGTTGAGTGCCGTGGGCCAGTAGAACCCACTACGGAAAGCCTTGTTGACTAGGGTGCACGACGACGAGTGGTGCCCGCAGTCTCCGCCATGTATGTCAGCCAGCAGCTCATTCCCCTGTTCCCTGGAGATGCATCGTAGAGAAACATCATTTGGCCACTTCCTGTATAGCTCACCATCCTGAATGCAGTACGCCGTAGCCTGCCGGGCCACATGCTCTGCGTCTTCTTCCTTCTTCGGCAACGTGCCTGGCGTCAGGTATGCCCTGAGCTCCTCGATCCAGCACCCTTCCTGAGGCTCGAGCGCTAAGAGGAGGTGCACTCCTGAGGTCGGGCCGCAGGCGGGGGCTCCCGAGGCTAGTGGCTGGGGGAGTTCCTCCTGAGGTGGCGCCGGTTCCACAAGCGGAGGTTCTTCTGAAGTCTTGAAGAGATGCTCCTCAAAGACGCCAGGCTATTGGGGTAGCCGCTTGGATGCTCTTTTGGCGATGTCGTCGGCCTCCTTGTTGGTGTCACGAGGCACATGCTGTAGCTCCTGGCCCAGGACTGCTTCTGCATTTTACGTACCTCTGCGAGGTATGCCTCCATGTGCTCATCCGTTGGCTCGTACACCTTGTTGGAGAAGTTGACGAGGAGCTGCAAGTCTCCCTTGATGGTGAGGCGTTTCACCCCCAGGGCCACCGCAGCCTTGTGGCCGGCGATGAGGCCCTCGTATTCTGTGATGTTGTTGGAGACCTTCTCACGCCGCTGGAAGAAGAGCTGCACGACGTACTAAAGTTTGTCCTCAGTGGGCGAGATGAGCACGGCTCCAGCCCCCGCGCCTCGGCGTGCGAACGTGCCATCCAATTACATGACCCAAACATCCGGCGCTTCACTCCCTTGCGAGAGGGATCGGTTCTCGCTTGCTTCGAGTTCCGGGGTGTCGGTCCATTCTGCCACAAAGTCGACAAGTGCAGCCCCCTTGATGACCCTGGTTGTGCTCAACTCCAAGTCAAACACTTGCAGCTCGATGTTCCATTCAGCAACCCTTCATGCAGCATTGGGGATCCTGAGAACTCTCTCCAACGGGTAAGCTGAGGCGACCTTGATGGGGTGGCCCTGGAAGTTGTGGCGCAGCTTACGCGAGGCCACCAGGAGTGCGAGCAAGAGCTTCTGAGGCATGGGGTATCATGCTCTCGCATCTCGTAGCACTGTGCTGACGAAGTACAATGGGTGCTCTACGAGGCTGAGGGAGTTTTCGGAGTTTTTGGCTACCGGGGGCTGAGGTGTTTCCTGCGGATCCCCAGCTTCACGGGCTTGATGACTAGCCGATGTAGCCGCTGTCTTAGGAGCATCGCCTTGGTGTTGTGCTGCCTCATCCGGCTTGGCGAATCCATTTGGCGGGCCCTTGACCCGGCGCTCCTCTCCGAGGGCCATAAGCGCCGCGCTCATGGAGTGGGGTGTGGCTGATAGGTAGAGTACCAAGGGCTCGAGAGGAGGAGGCGCCACCATCACCAACGGGCTGGTCAAGTATCTCTTGAGGTCTTGAAATGCCAGGTCGGCCGCGAGGGTCCACTCGGAACCCTTCTTCTTCATCAGCTTGAATAACGGCAAGGCGCGCTCCCCCAACTTGGAGATGAAGCGCCCCAGTGAAGTCAAGCAGCCTGCAAGCTTCTGCATCTCCTTGAGGTTTTGTGGTGGGTTCATGTCTTCGATTGCCTTGACCTTCTCCGGGTTGTCCTCGATCCCCCTATGGGACATGAGGAAGCCGAGCTACTTGCCGAAAGGGACACCAAACACACATATCTCCGGGTTGAGCCGCAAAACCACTTGGCGCAGGCTCGCGAAGGTCTCCTCCAGGCCTCGGTGTTTCTCCCGAGCTTCCCTCGCAAGGCGATGTGCATCAGCCGCTGGAAGGCTGCTCCTGCGTTGCGTAGTCCGAATGGCATGCAAGTGTAGCAGTATACCCCGCATGGGGTCAAGAAAGTCGTTTTATCCACATCTTACACCGCCATTTTGATCTGGTGGTAGCCTGAGAGCGCATCCAGGAAACATAGTAGCTCACACTCGACGTTGGAGTCGACAATCTGGTCGATGCGCGGTAGCGGGAATGGGTCTTGAGGGCAAGCCTTTTTGAGTTGGGTGAAGTCAACACACATGCGCTCCTTCCCTCCTTTCTTCGGCACGACGACCGGGTTCGCGAGCCACTCTGGGTACCAGACCTTGCGAATGACACCTGCTACCTCCAGCTTGCGGGTTTCCTGAACGAGGACTGCTTCTCCATGGACCGTCGCCTCGCCCTCTGCTTCACAGGGTGCATGTTGGGTCATACCCTCAGATGATGCTCAATCACTCCTCCCGGGACACCAACTAGCTGCTTGGGCTCCCAGGCGAACACTTCCTTGTTCGCACGCAAGAAGTGCACCAACTCCCTTTCTTGATCTGGGACGAGGTCGGCACCTATAGTAAAGGTGGTGCCAGAGGATCCGTCCTCTTCGGCTGGTATCTACTTCGTCTTGGCATGGCATTGAGTGAATAGCTGCTTCTTCTTGGTCGGCACAGCCCCCTTGGTCCTGGGTGTGGCCTTGTCGGGCGGGCAAGCTGCCGCCGCGGCCCTAAAGGCGAGTTTGAGGGCCGCCAAGGATTCCTTGGTGTCTCCGGCCATGGTGAGGACGCCCTTGCTCCCTGGCATCTTCATGAGGTTGTAGGCAGGATCTGTAACTGCCATGAATTGGGCCAGCGCCGGCTACCCGAGGATGGTGTTATACGGTAAGTCGATGCGGATGATGTCGAAGTCGATTAGATCAGTGCGGTAGTCGTCGCATGTGCCGAAGGTCACAGGGAGATGAATCTACCCCAGGGGGTAGGAGGAGCCGCCGCCGACTCCGGAGAAGGGCTTGCTGGGGCGGAGCCGCTCAAGCAGTACGTGAAGGAGGCTAAAAGCCTCCATGGAGAGCACGTTGAGGCCGGTGCTGCCGTCGATGAGGGTCTTGGTAATGGCTATGCTGCAGATGGTGGGCGTGCAAAGCATCGGGAGCACGCCCGAACCGACGGTGGTAACTGGGTGATCCCTGAGTCAAAGGTCGGGTTGGCCTTCGGCACTGCCCAACCCGAGGGAGCCCCCTACTTCATGGAGGCGGCGCCGATCCGGTGAAAAAACGTCTTGGTGTGACGGCCTGATGGCGGCGCCTGCGAGCCACCGAGGAGAGCCACGACGACGGGGGGGTGCTGGTCCCCCAAAGCACGTGATGAATAGGTCACGCAGCTCCCCCAGGAGGCCACAAAAGATTCCGGGAGATGGAGGAGCCAGGCACGCGTCACGCCAGCGAGGGCCATTGGGAGCTAGTTGGCCGTCACCCCCAGCCTCCAGAACAGCCTCCTCGTACGTCAGCAGGAAGGCCGCCGGATCCGCTTCACCATCATAACGGGGCGGCATCACCAGCTTGAACTTGTGCGGCCACCGCACCCGCCGCAAGGCAGGGGTGAAGTCCCGGAGCACCACGGCGCTGTGGAGGGCACCCGTCGATCCAGTCGGAGAAGTGGAGGCATCCCTGAGAGCCGGACAGAGAGATGAGGATGTCGGGGGCAAAGCTACGGCACACCCCTACCTGGCATGCCAAATGTCGGATTTCGGGTTCTGGAAAAACCCTTGAGGTTCGAACACTGGGGTGCCCACGAAGATCTCTCCCCCCTCTCTAGCTCGCGCACGTTGTGATCTCACAACCTAGCTGAACGAACCCCAAGAACAAGAGGACACAAGATGTGGTGTAGTACCCTACTCCAGTGTGGTGTGGTGGATTGCCTCTTGGGCTGAGGATGAACAGTTACAAGGGAAGAACAGCCTCCTGAGGAGAGGTATTCTTGTGCTTGGTGTGCTTGAGTGGTTGAGGATGATCTCGATCTCCATCCCTCCTACTGTGGTGGCCAGTCCTATTTGTAGAGGCCCTGGTCCTCTCCCCAACTATTGAGTGGGAAGGGATCCAAGAACGGCCAAATTCGAAGGGAGACAACTAGTACAAGTTATCCTGACTAAAGGTGGTCTTAGCCTGCCAAAGGCTCTAGTGGTGACGGCGTCTTGGGCTCCATGGTGACTTCCATCCTGCCGTCCTGCTAGTCTTTGTCTTGTTGCATCGATATGGGAAACCTTTTCCTGATGCCTCGGGACTCCTCGCCTGCGCTTGCTCCTTTAGCACCAAAGAGGAAAGAAGGACACTGTGCGCTGGCGCCCGCCTGGCTCTAGTCATCATGGCTTACGTCACAGGGACCTCGTGAGGTGTCCCTCGCCTTGATCTCTCCGCCCCTCGCAAGCCGGCCAAGTGAGGCCATCCCTGAGGAGGTCCCGCGTGTTCCGCCTCGCGAGGCTTGGCCCCTCGCGAGGGTCTTGAGTGTTTGCTGGTGAAGATGGGCCATCCAGGGCCGCTGGTGGAGCCGTGCCGCGGGCCGCAGGCAGGCATGTCTGGGACCCTCGTTCCCAGAACGCCGACAGGAACTTGTTGCTAGGAAGCCTCAGCCTTAGATACTTCTGGCTTCTTATTCTTGGTAGCAAGCTTGGGGTCGATGCCTGGGCGCCCCAGTGCCGTTCGTTTCATGGCTTCGTTGTGAGCCTGAACGCATTTCTCGACATAGTATTTGAGGTGATCTCAGGAGCCCTTGGCTTTATCATGATGCTTCTGAAATTCTGCCTTCAGATCAGCCATCATCATGTTGAAATTTTGAGCATCAGTAACACTAAGATTTGCCATAGGCTTCTTGAACACAGCCTTCTCATGATCAATCTTGTTCTTCTGCTCAATGACCTTCTGAGCCATGGCATGTTGATGCGGAACATCCCATGGTCATCCCATTGGACACTACCTCAACTACCCAAGCTCCAAGTGGACCCATGACAAGGGCTCAAGCACATGCTATTCAATCCGAGGTGACATCTCTCCTACTTGAGTTTCCCTTTCATTCGAGTGAGACATGGCTACTGCCTAAGTCAGAAACGCTATGTGTGATCAGGTACAACGCACAAGCCACGGAGCCGAGAAATGAAGAAGAAGGAATAGGGGACAACTCTTTGTCCAGCCCAAAACTTCCGACCAGATCCCGGAACTTTCGGCCCCTGAAACCTCCCACCGTCCCGGAACTTTCGGCTCCTGATGACCCAGACAAGGCTGAGCGCGTCAACTCACGGTTTAGCCCGGACCTTCCGGCCACCGGAAGCTCTGGCCTGCCTGGATCTTCCGGCCCCCGGATGTCAGCCCAACTCCCACAAGTGCGAAGTTTCCTTGGTTTAGCCGGTTTCTACCATAGATTTGTGAAGGACTTTAGCACCATTGCTTTACCTTTACATGCTTTGAGTAAGAAGAATGAACCCTTTGTTTGGGGACCATCTCAAGATAACGCGTTCAATGATCTTAATAATTTTCTTACACATGCTCCTTTGCTTGCTTTATGCAACTTTGATAAACCTTTTGAGACCCATTGCGATGCTAGTGGTTATGGCATAGGAGGTGTGTTAATGCAAGAGAGATGCCCCATAGCTTAATTTAGTGAAAAACTTTCCAGAGCGCAACTTAACAACCCCATCTATGACAAAGACCTATATGCTTTAGTGAGAGTCTTGCATGTTTGGGAGCATTACCTCCGCACTCATGAGTTCATTTTTTACACCGATCATGAGACACTTAAGTACCTTAAGGGTCAAACTAAGTTGAACAAGCGTCATGCTAAGTGGAGTGAATTCATATAGTCATTTCCTTATGTCATCAAGTACATCAAAGGCAACAAGAATGTTTTGGCGGATGCTCTTTCTCGTAGATGCATGCTTTGTTACCCAACTTGAATTAAATGTCATTGGTTTTGAGCACATAAAATACTTCTATGCGCATGATCCTACTTTTTCTCTTCCATATGCCAAATGTTTGACACATACATCTTGGGAGCGATATTACATCAAAGATGATTATCTTATGAGAGCTAACAAACTATGTATTCCCAAGTGTTATCTTTGTTTGTTACTTTTGCAAGAATCTCATGGCGGAGGACTAATGGGACACTTTGGATGCGACAAGACATTCGCTACGCACTCCAAGAACTATTTTTGGCCCAAGATGTTCAGTGACGTCTCACGTTTCACCAACTGATGCTCTACATGTCGCAAAGCTATGTCTAAAGCTCAATCCAATGGTCTCTATATGCTCCTTCCTATTCCATACCACCGATGGGAAGATATTAGCATGGATTTTGTTCTTGGTTTGCCTCGAACTAGAAATGGCAAAGATTCCAAGTTTGTTGTTGTAGAACGATTCTCTAAGATGTCCCATTTCATTCCTTGCAACAAGATAGACGATGCTTCACATGTTGCATATCTTTTTTGTAAAGAAATGTTGCGCCTCGATGGAGTTCCAAAGACTATTGTCTCGGACCACGACGTCATGTTCTTAAGCCACTTTTGTAAGAATCTATGTGCCAATCTCAGAATCAAGCTCTTGTTCTCTTTGGCATACCATCCTCAAACTGACGGCCAAACGGAGGTCACGAACCAAACACTCTCCACTCTACTTCGCGTGTTGATCAAGAAGAACATCAAGGAATGGAAGGAGTGTCTACCCATCGCCAAGTACGCCTACAACCACGCAAGACATTCGACTATCGGCAAGTCCCGCTTCAAGGTTGTCTACGACTTCAACCTGTTGTCCCCATTGGAAATTATTCCTCTACCACCACAAGAGCGCATCAACATGGACGCGAGTTCCCGAGTAAGCTACCTCAAGAAGATGCACGAAGATATAGGCCACACCATTGAGCGCCAAGTAGAATGACTCGCGACCAAGCTCAACATCAACAAGCAACCCATGATATTCAACATTGGAGATCTTGTGTGGCTACACCTTCGCGAGGAATGCTTCCCCAATGAACGCAAGTCCAAACTTCTACCACGAGCTGATGGACCATTCAAGGTGCTTGAATGCTACAACAACAATGCCTACAAGATCGACATCCCACGCGACAAGTACTCCGTGAGCGACATCTTCAACGTCAAAGATCTCTCCCCATACCATGGTGATGAGGATTTCGATCCGAGGTCGGATCTTTCCCAAGCGGGGGATATGATGCGGAGCATCCCGTGGTCATCCCCATGGACACTAACCCAACTACCCAAGAATCAAGTGGACCCATGACAAGGGCTCAAGCACATGCTATTCAATCCATGGTGACATCTCTCCTACTTGAGATTCCCTTTCATTCGAGTGAGACATGGCTACTACCTAAGTCATAAATGCTATGTGTGATCAAGTACAATGCACAAGCCACGTAGCTAAGAGCTGAAGAAGAAGGAACATGCGACAACTCTATGTACAGCAGGAAGTTCCGGCTAGAGCGAGTAACCTCCGGCCCTCCCGGAACATCCGCCCCCCGACGACCCAGACAAGGCTGAGCGCGTCAACTCTCGGGTTAGCCCGAAACTCGCCAGGAACCTGGCCCGGACCTTCCGGCCCCCGGAACCTCCGGCCTGCCCAAACCTTTCGGCCCCCGGATGTCAACCAACTCCCACCGTGCCAACTTTCTGGTAAGGCCGGAACCTTCCGGCCTCGCCCGGAACTTCCGGCCCTACCTGTGCACTGTGACTTGAGCCGAGGCCCGTGCACCTTTTCGCCCCCTAGACTATATATACTCTTCTCCTACCTACGTTTTAGGGTTAGCAAAGTAGTTACTCATTGAGAAGCTTTGCCCTCCACTTGATCCCCTCCTCCTTAGAAGTTCATGGCCTCTATGGAGAAGATCGCCCAGGTGGATTCAAGACCCCTAACGAGAACACCCCTCAAGACCTCCTCATGGAGAAGAACGTGCTACTTGTATAGTCCCTTTTTGATCGTGGATCTTGTAGCTCGTTGTGTTTCATGGATCTAGCACATGTGTAACCTGATCTTGTTGGTTTGAGTGTTTTCTCCCGTGTTTTCCCCATGTTTCCATTGTGTTCCTTGTGTTCTTCGCGGGATCTGCTCCTTTCGTGAAAGATCAGGCATCTAGGGATCTACCCTACATCATCTTGGTATCATGAGCCAGGATGATCATGATTTCGGAGCCTTCTTCTTTGTTTTCTAGCCTAATTTTGTTGTGATTCATCCCAGTTTTTAAAATCCCCACAAAAAATAGCCCTCCCAAAAATTATGTTATTTGTTTGTGTGATAAAGTTTTGTTGGATATGATCCATGGATTTTGGGTGTGGCACATACATCTAGCTTCCCCACCCTTCCCTCCACCCAAAATTTTTCTTTCCCCACTCGGATTTGGGTTTTTCCCGAAGTTTTTCCGCCCAAATCCCCGATCCACAATTTCCTTTTCTTGTAGAATCGTGCCCCTTGGAACATCCGGCCCTGCTCGGACCTTCCGGCCCCACCCGGAACAACCTCGGGATTGGGCCACCTTGCGGTGTAAAACCCTACTCCTTCTTTGTGGTGGATTGGCCTCGAGGGGCTAGTGAAGAACTAGTAAAGTGGGAGAACAACCTCGGGAGGAGGAGTGTTTTTGAGCTGATGGGAGAGGAAGATCTCTAGGATTCGGATCCCCCTCTATTGTGGTGGCTAGGCCCTATTTATAGTAGCCTTGGTCCTCTTCCCAAATGAAGGCGGGAAGGGATCCCACAATGGCCAAATTCGAAGGGAGACAACTAGTATATGTTATCCTGACAAAAGTAGTATTCTCCTGTGAAAGCCTTTGGTTGTGACGCTGTGGTGGGCTCGGTGATGACCTCCTTACTATCGTCCAGGCAGTATTGGTCTTGTTGCACCGGCATGGAAACCTTTGGGTCATTCCTCGGGACTAAGCTCCTGCACTTGCCTCCTTAGTACCAAAGAGGAAACTGGTACACCATGCCCGCTGGTGCCTGCCTGGCCTTGGTCATCATGGCTCACGTCATCCGAACCTCATGAGGACAAGCCCACATAGAAATCTCAGCTCCTCGGGAGCCACCCTGAGGAGGCCACTCCTTGTGGAGGTCTTGGTATCGTCTGCCTCGCGAGGCTTGGCCCTCCCGAGGGTATTGGGTTGTTGATGCCGAAGCTGGGCCATACTAGGCTGTTCGCGAGCCAAGCCGTGGGCCGCAGGCAGGCAAGCCTGGGTACCCCCGTTCCTAGAACGCCGACAGTAGCCCCGGGGCCCAAGGCGCGCTCGAACTTGGCTTTGAGGCGAAGCCTAGGGGCAAGTGCGGAGTGGCGCGGGCCCTAACAGCCTGCAGCCTTGGTTGACGCATGGTGATTGATGGGATGTGGGCGTCTCTGCTTCCCCACGTGGCCTCAGCAAATGTTCCAGGCTGACAAAAAGGCTGGTGCTTGTTGCAGAGCCTTCATTGCCTTTCCTTCGTCTTGCTCCAGATTCGCTTCTTCCTCTGCTCCAAGCGCCTCCAGATCTGCTGAATCCTTCCCCCAAACTTGCCGTTGATGGCCACCGAGAAGGTGAAATCCTCGGCTCCGGCTACGCGCCTTGCTTCTTGGTTCGAGCCGGCCCTAAGCGCGTCCACCATCACAGAAGAGAAGCACCTCACCGTCGTGTTCCCATTGATAGCAGGCGACTGCGATGAGGTGGAGTGATGGCGCTCTGGGTCAGATCCGCCAACATGGAAGCATTGGGTGACACCTTTTACCCCTTCTTCCTACACAGCGTCCTTGTTGGGTTGGTTCCCCCTTTCTCCAATTTCTTCTACGCCATCCGCCGCCATTATGGGCTCCACGCCCTCCATCTTCAACCCAACTCCATCCTCCTCCTGTCGATCTTTGCCTTCTACTGCGAGGCGTTGGTGGGGGTGATACCCTCCGTTGCGCTATTCTGCCACTTCTTCTACCTCTGGATAAGTAGCGGCCAGTGCTCGAGGTGTGCCAGCTTCATCGCAGCCAATGGCAACAACGCAATCTCTCAGACCGGGAAGAAGGTGGAGGTCTTCCGGCACAAGTGGATCTTCATGGACACCTAGTGCACCCATGCCCGTCTGGAGCTACCGACCGCAGTGCCAACGACCCTGGAAAGATGGGCTCACGAGAAGCTCACCGACCCCGGAGCAGAGCTATTACAGGAGAGGATGAGGGCTTAGTTGAAGGCAGAGGACCCGAAGGCGGAGAAGCTGACGGGGGCCATGATCGTCAAGGCGTCCCTGACGCAGCGCCTGGCTCCGCTTCAGGCACGTTTGTGCCGCCTGTGGAGCTTCAAGAGCATGGAAGATGGCCTCTGGCTGCGCCCGGACAACTTGTCTGACGAGGAGCTGAGGAAGGTCGTGCGCACCTTGCTCATGAAGGACCTGGGTTGCTCATCGGACGCCCATCTCTTGCTGTACCGCCGCCCCGATGGAGAGAAGGTAGTCCACCGGTGCCCACCTTCAATGAGCGTGGGCTTGTGCCGCTGAAACCTTCCCAGCCAACGGGCTCCCCGGTGCCAGTGTCCTCCGGCGAGCCCAGGGAGGAGGAGAAAGCAAACTCAGAGGCGACCTAGGAGGAGGTGGAAGAGACATCTCCTACTTGGTAGACCGAACTCCTTCGGGCCTTCTTTGATGACGCCGACGCCGACGAGCACCCAGTCAGGGAGTCGCCTATAACGACCAGGATGTAACATTCCATAATTGTAACTCCAAGTCTTGCCATTTCCAGCTATGTGATATGTTATATCCTCCGTGGTTGGGTTTTGTCCTCATTTTGCTTTTTGTTCATGTCATCATGTTCATCTCATTTGCATTCATGTGCGTCTCATGCATCTGGTCATTTTCCCCATTGTCCGTTTCTGAATCCAATACTCAAACATGCACCCATTGCACCTCTCAGATCTCATTTCATGAGCGGGAGAAATATATTCTCGGAATGGGCTGAGATTTGTCGAGGGGCCTTGGTACATCACCAGTAGACCACCTGTCAAATTTTGTTCCATTTGGAGGTCGTTTGATGCACCAATGGTTAACTGTGTAACCGCCGAAACCCCTCTCTCATTTCAACCTAACACCTCTCCACAACAGCCCACTAGCCCATCTAAACCCACTCCATGCTATCCGTCGTTGGATCATGATCGTGTGGGCGAACACCGCACCTCATTTTGACTCTCCTTGCTCCCTCTACCTATAAATAGGCCTCCACTCCAAAATTCGGGCAAACCCTATATCCAAAGCTCCCCCTCCGCGCCGAACACGTCCATCGTCGCCAGATGCGTCCAGCGCCGCCGCCCGAACTAATCAGGAGCTGCCACGTGGCGCTCCGCTGACCCCCACAGCCACGGCCCGCTAGGCCCGTCGTGGACCCACGCGGCCCGAGCTGCCGCCACTGCAAATCCTCCGCCCCACGCCGCCGCCCTTCATCGTCACCCGCCACCCTTCGTCACCCGTGCCGGCCAAGCTCCGCCGCCGCCCTCATCGACGCCGGTCGCCGCCGACGTGGCCGGCCTCAAGCTCCGCCGCGCGCGCCTGGCCTCCTCGCCGACCTCCCTTGCCTCACCGCCGTGCAGATCCGGGGAGCCCCCGGCCGGATCTGCCCCGCGCCGCCTCTCATCGCCTCGCCGGACCTCATCGCCGGCCATCTCCCTCGTCTCCGTTGGCCGAGTTCGCCGCTGCCTCGATGTCCATGCCAATCAAACCCTAGATCTGAGGTGGTGAATTTTATCTAAGTCCCAGATATTCTATCTCATGTGCATGTAGCTCTGTGTTGCGTGCACGATATACCGAAATGTTCATATCGTGATGCTCTACATGCTAGTGTCATTTGCATACATTTTACTGTCCACATTGATGCCCTAATCTTCGTTGCAAAAGTGCTAAATGATGTTATCTGCTGGGAACTATCATAACTTGTTGATTTGTCTTTTTCATAGAATTTTGTGTGTTTGTCCTTTGAGCATCATGCCTACATGTTTTAGGATCATCTCCATGCCATATTTATAGTGGTGCAAGCCTTGTATTTTATGTGCCCTATGGTGACTAGCACAAGCATGCCAAGTAGGCCACTTGATGTTGTAGTTTTCAGCTACTTAGTTTTTCTGCAAAGTCTTTTCCTATTATATTAGGTTGCTATGTTGACTTGTTACCACAAGTGAATCCATGCATATTTTGATGAACTTAAGTAAGGCTGTTTTGAAGACGTGGTTATGCTCTATCTATTCATGACTTTTGTGGTAATTATGGGATACTGTAGATTGTCATTACCATGCTCTACTTTTGCTAAATATTATTACTATCAGTCTATTAACAGGAAGTGCATTTTTGCCATGTGTTTTGCTAGTGATCCATGCACCCTATGACCATGCTATTGCCATGTTTAGCTTCAAAAATGTGTCTTCTTACAGTTGGTTTCTTTTTGTTACGCCATGAAATGCTTTGTGGTGAGTGGCACAAGCTTGCAAAGTTGCTACCATGAATCTGCTCCTGCCATGCTTGTTTTTCCTCTAAGTCTGAAACCTGTTCATATCACTTGCCATGTTTGCATTGATGCTACCATCTTTTCTGTGCATTTTTGGCTTAAGTTCTTTAAGGGAGTTTTGTTCATTTCCTATACTACAATCATGCCATGCCTTTGTTTGCCACAATATGTTCCTGTAGCATGTAGTTTACTAGCGCTAAACATTGCTACCTGATGTTGTTTCTGTCAAGAACAATGAAAACTACTAAGTCTGTAAACTGATTGTCATTTGCATTTTGGCCATGCTGTTTTAGACTTGTTCTAGTGAGTTCTAGGAGGAGCTCAGTGTTCATGATTTTTAGAGCTTCACCTGTACTTCACTGCCATGTGTTTTGTTTTTATGTTGGGGTGTTGTAGCATATTTTCATAATGCATCTTAAATGCTATGGTGTTGTTAAGCGCACTTTTGCTTTGTTCTTGTTTTGCTCATCATTGTGCAAACCATGCATCCGTTTTCGGTGATCTTTATATTGATTTCGGCCAAAATCTCCTAACCTTTCCAGTGGCATGCTCGGTTTCCCAAGTTGATGCCATGATCATCTTTTCCCTTCCAGAGTACCCATATGCATTGCACCTCATATCTTGCATCCCATGCCATGTCTTGCATCATGTTGCTTGTGCATTGCACCATGATTGATTGTTGTTCCGTTGCTTGTGTTCTTGCTTTGGGTAGATCCGGGAGATGAGTTCGTGAACGAGGATCCTTTTGAGTACATTTACAAGGAGCAAGATTTTGACAACTCTGGGAACTTTGTAGTCAAGATGATCATTACTCCCCATATCACTTCTATCTTTGCTTGCTAGTTGTTCATTCGATCGCTATGTCGTGCTACCTACCGATTGTTTATCATGCCTCCAATATTGCCATGTCAAGCCTCTAACCCACCTTCCTGGCAAACTGTTGTTTGGCTATGTCACCACTTTTTCTCAGCCCCTCTTATAGCGTTGCTAGTTGCAGGTGCCTTGCAGGTTGTTCCATGTTGGAACATGGATATGTTGGGATATCACAATATCTCTTATGTAATTAATGCATCAGTATACTTGGTAAAGGATTGAAGGCTTGGCATTTTGCTTAGTGTTTTGTTCCACTCTTACTGCCCTAGTTTCCGTCATACCGGTGTTATGTTCCTTGATTTTTGCGTCCCTAACACGGTGAGGGTTTATGGGCCCCTCTTGATAGTTCACTTTGAATAAAACTCATCTAGCAAGGCCCAACATTGGTTTTACCATTTTCCTAATAACAACTAAAAACTTGCATAGGGAATTTCCGGACCCCGTGGACTTAATCAACCCCCACGGGCCAGTGCTCCTCATGAGTGTTGGTCCGAACTGGCAGTAGCCGGGCCACCAATGGGTGTGCCAGCCGGAAACTTAGCCAATTCGATCATGGCCTGAGACGAGATACGCGTGGCTCCAATCGGGTGTCGGCATATCGGGAGGTGTTGCTGAACTACTTTTACCATTATCAAAATATCTTGTGCATCAGGATTCTGAGTCTAATCGGAGGATCCCGCAATGGAGGATTGTCCCCATGGATCATGAGCTTGTCACGGGCTAAGTTGGGACACCCCTGCAAGGTTTAAACTTTCGAGAGCCGTGCCCATGGTTATGTAGCAGATGGGAATTTGTTAATATCTGGTTGTAGAGAACTTGACATTTGACTTTATTAAAATACACCAACCACGTGTGTAACCGTGATGCTCTTTTTTCGACGAGGTTTGGAAAGAGAACATGGTGGGGTTATGTTTGAACATAAGTAGTTTAGGATCACTTCTAGGTTACGCCCGTTGTGTAGTTTATCATCTTACTCTTGAACTCATATGTTAGCCACCATATTTGCTTAGTGCTTGCTGCAACTCCACCTCATAACCACATCCTACCTATAAGCTTAAATAGTCTCACTACAAAAAAATACACCTCCATGATGATACGTGTTTGTCACAGTAGGTCACGTATGTACATCCATGACGATTTTATGACAGAATCAAGATAGTCATACATGTGCTATCATAGAAGTGTTCTGTGACATTACCAAAATTATCATCACAGAAGTGTCCACTTCCATGACGATTAATCACGTGTCATGGAAGTGCTTTCGTCAAGGGTGACCGGCACATGGCATCCACTGTAACGGAACGTCGTTAAGCTATCGGGTCCAGTTTTGGATCCAATAACCCGCTAACAGCTCGGACCAATGACGATTTTCCACGTGTAAAATTCTCATTGGCCGGAGGAAACACGTGTTGGCTCACCGTTGGGACAGATGTCATCCATTCATTGGACAGGAGGCACCTATTATAGGTCGACACGTGGCTCGGCCCAACAGTGGCCCATTTCTGCGAAAAAGGTCGGCCCAGTAAAAATTAGCTAGTCGGCCAATATAAGGCCTACTTCTGTCAGGTCCATTTAAGCCCACGACCCATATGAGATGTGCCAATTCGGCCCGTCAACGGCCCATTAAAGATTTGACACCATTGCAACCCATCGTCAGTTCGAACTCGTTAATAGCCCGCTATATATTTGGGCTCAATATCGGCCTGATGTGATTTCGGCCTGTTAACAGCCCATTCAAGGGATGGGCCAATTTTCAGGATGTACATCTTTCAGCCTTTTAGCGACCCATTTAAGTGTTGGGCCAATTTCCGGCCTGGTGTGTCATTCAGCCTGTTGACGGCCCATAAATGAGTTGGGCCATTTGTAGTCGGACCCTAGTTTTGGCCTTTTAGCGACCCATTTAAGTGTTGGGCCAATTCCCGGCCGGTGTGTCTTTCAGCTTGTTGACGGCCCATAAATGATTTGGGCCATTTGTAGTCGGACATGAGTTTTGGCCTTTTAATGGACCATGCTCTTCATGGTCCAATACCAGCCCATTTTCACTTTCGGCCTGCTAAAGGCTCACAACACAGTTGGGCCATTTAAAGTACGACCTAACTTTCGGCCTCTTGGCGGCCCATGCTCTTCATGGTCCAGCACGAGCCCGCTGTCTCTTTCGGCCTGCTAAAGGCCCACAATATAGTTGGGCAATATGTTGCCCGACCTTAGTAATGGCATGTCAACGGCCCATGAAATCAAATGGGCCCACCTGTTACCCGCTTCAATGTCGGCCTATTAACGACCCGGGAGGTAAGAGGGCCGACCATTAAGTTTCGGCCTGGTAATGGCCCATTAACTTAATGAGCCCACTAAAGTTCATACATGTCTTTAGGTCCAATTAGATAATTTGAGTCCATTACGACGAGCAATTATGCACATGACCAAAACCGATCAAGCAAAGGTACGGCATACGGGGAAAATCGTTGCACATCCAGCATATATTACAGGAAATTACATCCACTGGGCAATCAAAGATTGATGCTAGTGCAAATAAGTGAACAGAACCTAATGATCTACAACGTCACAATCTGCAACCTCGGCGCAGATGACTGATATGTCTCCATCGTATCTACTTTTCCAAACACATTTGCCCTTGTTTTGGACTCTAACTTGCATGATTTGAATGGAACTAACCTGGAGTGATGCTGTTTTTAGCAGAATTGCCATGGTGTTATTTTTGTGTAGAAATAAAAGTTCTCGGAATGACCTAAAAATCAACGGAGAATATTTTTGGAATATATAAAAAATATTGGCGAAAGAATCAAGGCCAGGGGGCCCACACCCTGTCCACGAGGGTGGGGGCGTGCCTACACCCCTGGGCGCGCCCCCTACCTCGCGGGGCCCCTGACGCTCCACTGACCTCAACTCCAACTCCATATATTCATGTTCAGGGAGAAAAAAATTGAGGAGAAGGATTCATTGCGTTTTACGATACGGAGCCGCCGCCAAGCCTTAATCTCTCTCGGGAGGGCTGATCTGGAGTCCGGTCGGGGCTCCGGAGAGGGGAATCCGTGGCCATTGTCATCATCAACCTTCCTCCATCACTAATTTCATGATGCTCAACACCGTGCGTGAGTAATTCCATCGTAGGCTTGCTGGACGGTAATGGGTTGGATCAGATTTATCATGTAATTGAGTTAGTTTTGTTAGGGTTTGATCCATAGTATCCATTATGTTCTGAGATTGATGTTGCTATGACTTTGCTATGCTTAATGCTTGTCACTAGGGCCCGAGTGCCATGATTTCAGATCTGAACCTATTATGTTTTCATGAACATATGTGAGTTCTTGATCCTATCTTGCAAGTCTATAGTCACCTATTATGTGTTATGATCCGTTAACCCCGAAGTGACAACAATCAGGATACTTACTGGTGATGACCGTAGTTTGAGGAGTTCATGTATTCACTAAGTGTTAATGCTTTGGTCCGGTACTCTATTAAAAGGAGGCCTTAATATCCCTTAGTTTCCAATAGGACCCCGCTGCCATGGGAGGGTAGGACAAAAGATGTAATGCAAGTTCTTTGCCATAAGCACATATGACTATATTTGGAATACATGCCTACATTACATTGATGACTTGGAGCTAGTTCTATGTCACCCTATGTTATAACTATTGCATGAGGAATCGCATCCGACATAATTATCCATCACTGATCCATTACCTACAAGATTTTCACATATTGATCTTCGCTAATTTACTTTTCCGTTGCTACTGTTGCAATCACTATAAAACCAAAACTATTACTTTTGCTACTGTTACCACTACTATCCTCTTACTTTTCTACTAAATACTTTGCTGCAGATATTCAGTTTCCAGGTGTGGTTGAATTGACAACTCAGCCACTAATACTTGAGAATATTCCTTGGCTCCCCTTGGTTCGAATCAACAAATTTGGGTTGAATATTCTACCCTCGAAAATTGTTGCGATCCCCTATACTTGTGGGGTATCAAGACTATTTTCTGGCACCGTTGCCGGGGAGCACAGCTCTATTCTTTGAGTCACTTGGGATTTATATCTGCTGATCATTATGAAGAACTTGAAAGATAAAAGAACCAAGATTTTTCCCTCAACTACGAGGGGAGGTAAGGAACTGTCATCTAGCTCTGCACTTGATTCACCTTGTATTTTGAGTAAACTTGTGACACCTACTCCTGCTATTCATTCTGATATGTCGCATGTTATTGATGATGCCACTTCTGCTTTGCACGATACTTATGATGAAACTACTTCTATGCTTGATAATACTGTCCCACTAGGTGAATTTCTTGATTAACAACTTGCTAGGGTTAGAGAGAATGAAATTATTGAAACTGATAATATTGATGAAAGTGATGATGAAGATTCTCCCCCTAGATATGAATTGCCTGTTGTGTGTGAGGGCTATGTTATGGATGAAGAAACTGCTAGAGACTTTCTTGCTTGCAATGATAGATATGATCTTAAGAAATTATTAGCTCGGTTGAAAGAAAAATCTTTGAATGCTAGAATGAAACATGACCCTGCTTTTGCTACTTCACCTATCTTTATTATTGATAAGGATTATGATTTCTCTGTCGATCCTGAGTTAATTACTTTGGTTGAAACTGATCCTTTTTATGGCTATGAATCTGAAACTGTTGTGGCACATCTTACTAAATTAAATGATATAGCCACCCTGTTCACTAATGATGAGAAAAATCACTATTACTTTATCCTTAAGTTATTTCCGTTCTCATTAAAGGGTGATGCTAAAACATGGTTTAATTCTCTTGATCCTGGTTGTGTGCGTAGTCCCTAGGATATAATTTATTACTTCTCTGCTAAATATTTCCCCGCTCATAAGAAACAAGCTGCCTTAAGGGAAATATATAATTTTGTGCAAATTGAAGAAGAGAGTCTCCCAAAAGCTTGGTGGAGGCTTCTCCAATTACATAATGCTTTGCTTGATCATCCTCTCAAGAAAAATGAAATACTTGATATCTTTTATAATGGACTAACGGGTGCTTCCAGAGACCACCTGGATAGTTGTGCTGGTTGTGTTTTCAGGAAAAGAATTGTTGATCAAGCTGAATTGCTATTGCATAATATGTTGTGTGATGAAAATTATTGGACACTTCCTGAACCAACTCCTAAGCCACCTCCGAAGAAAAGGGGTATTCTATTTCTCAGTCCTAAAGATATGCAAGAGGCAAAGAAATCTATGAAAGAAAAAGGCATTAAAGTTGAAGATGTTAAGAATTCACCACCTATTTAAGAAATACATGGTCTTGATAACCCGACACAGGTATTAAAGGTAAATTCTCTCTACAGATTTGGTAAATGTGAAATCCAATCTACTAAGTTTGCTAGCTAATGCTTGGACGAGTTTGATGACTTTACGGTTAAGCAAGAAGACTTCAATGCTTATGTTGGTAGATAATTGAAACGCAATGCTTATATGATTGAACACTTGAGTGATTATATGTCTAGAGCTAAATGTGAACTTAAACTTGTTAGTAAACATGCTTCTATGGTTAGCACTCAAGTAGAACAAGTACTTAAAGCTCAGAATGATTTGCTCAATGAATTAAATAATAAGAAAAATGATAATGCTGTTAGAGTTATGACTAGAGGGGGTAAAATGACTCAGGAACCTTTGTATCTTGAGGGTCACCCTGAGAGAATTGAGAGCGATTCTCAGAGAACTAATGCTGATGCACCTAGTTCTTCTAAGAACAAGAAAAAGGAAAATGATAGAACTTTGCATGCTTCTAGTGAACCTGTTGTAGACACACCTGAGAATCCCAATGATATTTCTATTTCTGATGCTGAAACAAAATCTGGTAATGAATATGAACCTAGCGATAATGTTAATGATTATGTTCTTGTTTATGCTCAATCTAGCAATGGTAATGATGTAGAGATTGGACCTGTTGTTGATCTTTATTACCCACAATCAAAGAATCAATGTTATGATAAGAGAGACTTTGTTGCTAGGAAGCACAATAAAGAAAGAGAACCATGGGTTCAGAAACCCATACCTTTTCCTCCTAAACCATCCATGAAAAGGATGATGAGGATTTTGAGTGCTTTGCTGAAATGATTAGACCTATCTTTTTGCATATGCGTTTGATAGATATGCTTAAAATGAATTGTTACTAATAAAAGAAAGATACCGGAAGATATTGTTACTAATAAAAGAAAGATACCGGAAGATGAAATTTCCACCATGCTTGCTAATTACACTTTTAAAGGTGGAATACCAAAGAAACTTGGAGATCCAGGAGTACCAACTATACCATGCTCCATTAAAAGAAACTATGTTTAAACTTCTTTATGTGATCTTGGAGCCGGTGTTAGTGTTATGCCTCTCTCTTTTTATCGTAGACTTGATTTGAATAAGTTGGCACCTATTGAAATATATTTCCAAATGGCTCATAAATCAACTAGTATACCTCTCGGTATTTATGAGGATGTTCCTGTTGTGGTTGCAAATTTTACTATTTTAACGGACTTTGTTATTCTTGATATTCCCGAGGACGATAGTATGTCTATTATTCTTGGTAGACCCTTTTTGAATACTGTAGGGGTTATTATTGATTGCAACAATGGCAATGTCACTTTTCATGTTAATGGTAATGAACATACGGTACACTTTCCGAGGAAACAACCTCAAGTCCACAGTATTAATTCTATTGGAAAATTTCAACAATTACTATTGGAGGTTTTGAATTTCCTCTTCCAACTGTCAAGAAGAAATATGATATTCTTATTGTTGGGCACGTGCATATCCCTGTTGAGGTAACCTAGTGTTATTTGAAATTTCTCCAGTTTCATGTTATTCGAAATGAGTTTGTTAACAAGACTTGATCAACCTTGTTAGTTGATTCCTTTTGATGAGCATGAGATGGATGATGTTAGAAAGCACAACTTTCTCTACCCTCTTTTTACTTTCTGTTATTTAGTTTAAATAAAGTAAAGATAGTATTTTCTGTCTGTTTTCTGAATTATCCTTGCAATAAAAAATACCCCGAAAATAAAAGTTCTCCAAATGCCCTGAAAATTTAATAGGATCTTTTTGGCATATTTAAGAATTATTAGCACTGAGAACGCACCAGGGGGCCTCACTTTGTGCCCACGAGGGTGGAGGGCACGCCCCCTGCCTCATGGACCCCACGTGGGTCCCCTCCACTTATTCTTGCACCCACACACTTCGTCTTCCTCAAGAAAAAATCATCCACCAGCTCAAACCCGAGTTCTAGCTCATCTTGCTGCAATTTTTGATCTCCTTGCTCAAAGCTCCATTCACAAAACTGCTTTGGGGATTGTTCTTTGGTATGTGACTCCTCCAATGGTCCAATTATTTTTTTTCTAGTGCTTTATTTATTGCAATTTTTTTCTGCTTAGGTGACCCTGTTCTTGAGCTTGCATGTCAAATTTATATGGTCAAAAGTAGTTTTAATTCATGATATGGCCTCTATGCACTAGTATGAGTAGTTGCTATCAATCTTGTTGAGTTTGGTTCACTTTTATTTTTCAGTCACTAAAAATTTCAGAAATGTTTCACAGGAAGAAATATGTTTAGGAAAATGTACCAAGGTGGTTCTTCAAAGATGCAAGGACCCAGGCCCGCAATACGTG
Source organism: Triticum aestivum (assembly GCF_018294505.1). Lineage (NCBI taxonomy): Eukaryota > Viridiplantae > Streptophyta > Magnoliopsida > Poales > Poaceae > Triticum > Triticum aestivum. The sequence continues at coordinate 312,830,423 of NC_057803.1, forward strand.
AGCCGGACTATGAACTACCAAGAGAAGCTAAAGTGCGGCCTTGTGAATGGCCGTCAGAAAATTTCATGGTCTAAGCATGAATTAAGGAGGAATTTGAAGCATATGTGCATAACGCTGAACTTGAGGGCTTTGTGTCAGATAAGTGCCCTCAGTACCATTACCTAACTGATTCCTTTGTGAGAAGGTTTAAATTTACATCGTCACGCAATTCTCACACTCTCCTATTTGATCTTTATGATAAATCTTATACCATGGACTTAGAAGATTTTAATACTGCTTGTAAACTCCTGCAGTGGGGTAGTGTCAGTAAACCTCGCAAATCTCAATTCAGAGAATTTCTTGCTAGTGTCACTGTGGGGGAATCTAGAGAAATAACACAAGCTACCATAGGGAGCATTCATTTTCCTGCCATACATTATTTTGCTCTCTTTATAGCTAGATGCATAAACGGTAAGGATGCAACATGTCATATGTGTGTTCTGGATCTTAGTGTTCTCAAGAGTGCTGTATTAGGAGATAGACAATATAACTTGGGGGCCATTTTTGCACATAGGTTGCATAATAACAGTATTAATGGAGATTTGTTTGGTGGAATTTACGCAACCTGTTTAGCTAATTTTCTTGAGGTACCCATACATGGATATGATATTGAATTGCCTCCTGCTTATCTAGATTATAATGCCATGGTTCGTCATCAGTTTGTTGAGAGGAACGATCAGTTCCTCCAGTACCGACTATTCTTTGACTAACGTCGCATCATCCATGTTGCTCTCCCTGCTCCTGCTTTCTTTGACTTTCAGACAAAAGGGAGATATGTTATAACCAGGGAGGAGGCGAACAAGTATGAGAGGACGACGGAGGCAGCTCACCTCCAAGCTGCAGCTCATGAGGCAATTGCCGCTGCATCTCAGTATGACCCCAGCTACAACTTTGATCCATGGGCATAGACCAACTTAGGCCAAAAGCCTAAGCTTGGGGGAGTACGTATTTCTCACCAACATTACATTCATGTTCACACACTCATTCCAGTTGTCGGTGCTCTTACTTTTTCATTGTAATATCCATGCTAGTTTATTTTCTTTTTAAGCTTTCTTCTTGTGTGTTTGAAAAACCTAAGAAATAAAACAAAAAAATAGTTGTAGTTTTTAGCTAGTTTACTTTCCATGCCTGTAGTAGTAGTAATTAAAAAGAAATCCCAAAAAGATTTATCGTTCTTCTTTTTCTTATTTGGAGCTTTCCCGTGTAAATAGTTTTGTTTCTTTTCTTTTTCTTGGGGGGGGGGGTCGAGAGGAGAAGACCATGATGAAAATGTTGAGTGGCTCTCATATGCATTATTTGCTGATCTAACAAAGAGCCCATATTACCTTGTCTTCCCCCTTGAATTGAATGCTTGCTGATTCCAGCTTAGTCCAATGCACGTGCACTATTATTATTATCTACACCATTCGGTCGTGCAAGTGAAAGGCAATAATGACGATATATGATGAACTGGTTGAGATGAGAAAAGCTGGTATGAACTCGACCTCTCTTGTTTTTGTAAATATGGTTAGTTCATCATTCCTGAATCAGCCTATTATGAATGAAACATGTTTGCAATGACAATTAGAGATTATAGTTGCCCATGCCATGCTTAATTTGCTAGGAGTTTATAATGGTTTACCTTGCATGCCAACATGCTATTAAAATAGTGGTGATGTGGTATGGTAGGGTGGTATCCTCCTTTGAACGATTCGAGTGGCCTGACTTGGCACATGTTCACGCATGTAGTTGAAACAAAATCAACATAGCCTCCATGATATTTATGTTCATGGTGAATTATATCCTACTCGTGCTTGCACTCAGTGTTGATTAATTTTAATGCATGTTCATGACTGTTGTCGCTCTCTAGTCGGTCGCTTCCCAGTCTCTTTCTAGCCTTCACTTGTACTAAGTGGGAATACTGCTTGTGCATCCAACTCCATAAACCCCAAAAGTTATTCCATATGAGTCCACAATACCTTCCTATATGCGGTATCTACCTGTCGTTCCAAGTAAATTTGTATGTGCCAAACTCTAAACCTTCAAATAAAAATTCTGTTTTGTATGCTCGAATAGCTCATGTATCAACTAGGGATGTCTGTATCTTCCATGCTAGGCGGGCTATTCTCAAGAGGAGTGGACTACGCTCCTCACTCATGAGAAAATGGCTGTTCACCGGGACGCCCAGTCCCATGCTCAAACCAAATCAAAATAATTGCAAACAAAACTCCCCCAAGATTGTTGTTAGTTGGAGGCACCCGTTGTTTCGGGCAAGCCATGGAATGATGCTTGTTGGTGGTGGGGGAGTATAAACTTTACCATTCTGCTTGGGAACCAACAATAATGTGTGTAGCATGGAAGATATCGAGATCTCAAGGTTGTTGTGTTGACAATGAAAGTATACCACTCAAAATATTATTCATCTCTATTTCAAAACTGGGCTCTGGCACCTCTACAAATCCCTGCTTCCCTCTGAGAAGGGCCTATCTATTTACTTTTATGTTGAGTCATCATCCTATTATTAAAAAGCACCAGTTGGAGAGCACCGCTGTCAGTTGCATGTATTATTATTAGTTTACATTAAGTATGACTGGATCTCTTTTACCATGAATTACAATTTCTAGTCAACCCTTGATCTTCAGGGGTGCCCTACATTTATGTTTTGTGGTCTCAAAAATGGCTAGTGAGATACCATCTTGTTATATCATATTACGATTGTTTTGAGAAAGTGTTGTCAACCGAGATTTATTATTATTGCTCGCTAGTTGATTATGCCATTGATATGAGTAAACATGAGACCTAAATGTTATTGTGAATATGGTTAGTTCATAATCTTTGCTGAAAACCTGAATGCTGGCTTTACATATTTACAACAACAAGAGCAAATAGAGTATGTAAAAGTTTTTCTTTATCACTTTCAGTTTATCAACTGAATTTCTTGAGGACAAGCAAAGGTTTAAGCTTGGGGAGTTGATACGTCTCCATCGTATCTACTTTTCCAAACACTTTTGCCCTAGTTTTCGACTCTAACTTGCATGATTTGAATGGAACTAACCCGGACTGATGCTGTTTTCAGCAGAATTGCCATGGTATTATTTTTGTGCAGAAGTAAAAGTTCTCAGAATGACCTGGAAATGGACGGAGAATATTTTTGGAATATATAAAAAATACTCGTGAAAGAATCAAGGCCAGGGGACCCACACCCCATCCACGAGGGTGGGGTGCGTGCCTACCCCCTGGGCACGCCCCTGCCTCGTGGGCCCCCTGATGCTCCACCGACCTCAACTCCAACTCCATATATTCATGTTCAGGGAAAAATCAAGGAGAAGGATTCATCACGTTTTACGATACGGAGCCACCGCCAAGCCCTAGTCTCTCTCGGGAGGGCTGATCTGGAGTCCGTTCGGGGCTCCGGGGAGGGGAATCCGTCGCCATTGTCATCATCAACCTTCCTCCATCACAAATTTCATGATGCTAACCGCCGTGCGTGAGTAATTCCATCGTAGGCTTGCTGGACGGTGATGGGTTGGATGAGATTTATCATGTAATCAAGTTAGTTTTGTTAGGGTTTGATCCCTAGTATCCATTATGTTCTAACATTGATGTTGCTATGACTTTGCTATGCTTAAAGCTTGTCACTAGGGCCCGAGTGCCATGATTTCAGATCTGAACCTATTATGTTTTCATGAATATATGTGAGTTCTTGATCCTATCTTGCAAGTCTATAGTCACCTATTATGTGTTATGATCTATTAACCCTGAAGTGACAATAATCGGGATACTTACCAGTGATGTCCGTAGTTTGAGGGGTTCATGTATTCACTAAATGTTAATCCTTTGGTCCGATACTCTATTAAAAGGAGGCCTTAATATGCCTTAGTTTCCAATAGGACCCCGCTGCCACGGGCGGGTAGGACAAAAGATGTCATGCAAGTTCTTTTCCATAAGCACGTATGACTATATTCGGAATACATGCCTACATTACATTGATGAACTGGAGTTAGTTCTGTGTCACCCTATGTTATAACTATTGCATGAGGAATCGCATCTGACATAATTATCCATCACTGATCCATTGCCTACGAGCTTTTTCACATATTGATCTTCGCTTATTTACTTTTTCGTTGCTACTGTTACAATCACTATAAAACCAAAACTATTACTTTTGCTACTGTTACCATTACTATCATATTACTTTTCTACTAAATACTTTGCTGCAGATATTAAGTTTCCAGGTGTGGTTGAATTGACAACTCAGCCGCTAATACTTGAGAATATTCTTTGGCCCCCCTTTTGTCGAATCAATAAATTTGGGTTGAATACTCTACCCTCGAAAACTCTTGTGATCCCCTATACTTGTGGGTTATCAATGACGCCCATAAGCATGTGGGCATGTTCTTGCTGCTATGCTACACTGTCTCTGAAAACATTGATCATTTGTTTTTGCACAGGAATGTGCAGCTCTGATTCATCCACCATTTCCATCATTGCTTCAGCCATTAATTGGTTCACAAACATACATTTTTTCTGTTGCATTCGAGACAGTGGAAACTGGATAGATTCAGATCGCAATTTTTGCAGGCTCATAACATAAATTAGGAGGGGAACCGAACAGATTAATAATGAGTTATTGCCATATTACATGTCCTAGATTTATTGGAAAGAAACAATGGGTTTGCCTTGCTGTTTTCAGAATTTGTCTTCTTATCTTCAGCAGCCTGCACCAAATAAACACACTAGCATTGCTAGCATTGGCCAAGTCAGATAATAGGAAAGCAACATTGACACAACGAACATTTGGGCAACCATAACACACCAGCCTACACCAAATTAACACAATATGGCACATCTATCATCAGCCAGGTAAGGTAATACGAAAGCAACATTGACACAATGAATTCATGGGCAACCAGAGCAGCACTTCAATTTAGTAATGTGCATGATATGAGATAGTACACTCATGCAGCACAGTATGCAAAACTACCAAGCTGTTTTTCTTACAAAAATGCTACAACTAAATTTAGATCAGATAAATGTTGGATTCACACCGATTAACAAAAGACATTCTGATGTAAAAATACAGGGATAACAACAGGTACTTACATCAGCATTGGAGCACAGAGAATTCCCGCAAGATACATTCCTCGAATACGATCCCAGTACAGAAAGTCTTCTATCCTTTAAACTTATTTTCTAAAAGAGAGATGGGTAAGAAACATGTAGAAAATATGACCAGAATGCTATAAAATTTCATGATGCGAGGATACGCACATGCTTCTTAGAATGGAGTTGACATATTTTTGCTGGACTGGACCAGACTAGTTCTTTGGCCACTGGAATCTGCTTATTATCAGTGGGAGACGGGTTTCTCTGTGCCGGAGCAGTATCTATGAAAACTGGAGTTGGTTTATTATCTCGAGGCGTTTGGATCTTTTGCAAAGACCTGGTTTATAACCCTTCAGATTCTAACATAGCCATCTTCCCCTTGCATGCCTTATATAGAAGAATGGTGCTTCAATTATAAAACATGCTACATCAGAGATGGAATAGGTAATGAAGAATATAAAGGCATGACATATTGACATGTATTCCCTCCATCCAGAAAGAAATGGATGGGTCTAGGCGTATTTCAGTTCTAGATACATCCAGTTTTATCCATTTCTGCGACATATTATTCAGACGGAGGGAGTATGATGTAAGATCTAGGGATACGACAGGACAACGGTGTAAAAAAACACTACTTGAATGTAAAATTGTATGCTAGTGAAATACATTACAGAAAAACACTAAGGCAACATATGCGTGTATGATTGGGAAACTAAGATGGCATTGCAAGAGACCACTAGAACAACACTTCAATGTAAAAAAAGAACATGGTATGGTAGACAGATAATGTACTTACTGATGAATAACAATGCATAAGATATTGAGAAGCATGATGTCCAAACTAAGAAGATGACATTACGATGTTGTAGAATGACAATACTTGAATTTGAAAACATGTTATCATTAATGGAATAGGTACTGAAAAACAGGAAAGCATGCCATATTTACATGCATGATTAGCATGCGAAGCACAAGGCATTGCAACAGAGTAGATGCACTCTCGGACATTATATGCATGTTGTACCCATATCAAGGGCTAAGTTAGAGCAAGGACCTTATGGGGTGAATAGGATTCATCAACTTTCTGCAAGTCTTCTGAAGAACTTCCTTTACATGTTCCATCATATTGGGTATCATTGGCGTCAAGTTTGTTGGCCGTTACATTGCTTCGTGAGATTCATGTGGATAAATCAGTGTGTGCAATTATATGTGACATGCATTGAAGACAACTAGTAGTTAGATTTATGTAATGAGTGCCTGTAGGAGACGGCATAAATATTAGGTATGGGGTTAACTAGCAGCAACAGGTCTCAAAAACTAAAGGGAGAACACAGATGAAAGCTCCAAAATATGTATCATTTGTACTCGAGATTAACTAGATGGCACACAAAAGTATTAAGGAACAACATAGGTTATACTAGAAGTGGTATAACAATATAATCACCAGCCTGTGGGATAGCATTGGTTGATGGATGATAACTATCGAACAACGTTACCTAAAGAACAAGTCTCTTAGCTGAACGATAGAACATCATTAACTCCTGAAAAAGACCCGTAAGAGATCAACACGAATATACAGTGAAATGTGATAATCTATTTTCAAAGCTTAGATGAATAAAAAAGCCATAAATGTTGCACACAAGTAAGATGAGGGTACAACCTATCTGGCCGCCATCCATAGGAGTAGGCATCATGTGCTGACTTGTCGATGGCCCTGCAGTTGTTGTGGCTGTCCATGTCGGGCACGCGCATTCGATGCAGGGAACTGTTGAGTGGGGACTATAGCTCCCTTCTGGTGCATGCTTCCATTATTGGGGCAGCTGCAGTGAGTCGGACGACGGTGTGGCTGAAGAAGCAGAGAACGCATAATGTTAAGAACGACACATCTCTCTGATATGAAGAAATACCCTAAGAGATCAACAACAAGGTACGATAGTGGTCACACGTCTGTTGACTAAAGACTAAATTGGGGTCACACAATTTATTTTATTTTGGTTCTGTCCCATGTACGCCGGATGGCTTGACGGCCGTCTTGTGCCTCCCAGTTGACCCTGTTCGAAATCTTCCCCGAAGAGCCAGCGACCACCGGCAGCGCAGCCTGCCTCCGCCGTCTATGGCCCCGACCAAAACCCCGCTCCCCACCCTGCCGCACTGCCGTGGTTGTGCCGCCCTCAGGGCAATCCACAAAGACACGCCGTCATCCAGATCCGGCGGCGGCAGTACCTTCAACCCACACAACTCTAAGATAGCCATCTAAGCGTTGCTTCCGCGGTGAACTTGCACCTCCGCACCCTTATGTTAGACACCAGCCAACCGGCACCCTAGGAGCTCCGCCGGCTCGAGGGGTGCCGCTACCCATTGGGAACCAATTGGCCCAGAATAAAAATTCAGACAACTGATGCCTAAATAAAGTGATTTGAGATGAGGGTGCGACCTATCTGGCGGCCCGGTGAAGTAGGTAGCTCCAGCTGCCTAGTCGGTTAGGTCGGCGCGGTTATGGTGACTACCGGTGGCCCGAAGTAGAGATGTCGCGATGGTCGACGGCTATGGGGAAGCAACACCGGTGCTTTGGAAGGGTCCAAAGTTGGAGCCACTCCGGCACCATGAACAATGGAGGGGGTGAATCGGCTCCGGCACGGTTCACGCGCCCGTCGTCGAGGCAGCTCCGGTAGCACGGAGTAAGAGGCACATGGCCCAGTGCACCACGGCAAATGGACAGCATCTTCGGGATTAGAGAGGAGGGCAGCTGTGAATTTGGCGCAGTGGGGGCGCCATGGAGGAGGGGCTGAGGTTTCGCGGCTCGGGCGAAGGGAGCTTTCGGGGAGAAGGTGATTTTGTGCCCTCGAGGTAAGAATGGGAATTGGGAGGGGGAACCATGTCTTACTTACGCATTTGTCTGAAATGTGGGGGAGTTATAGTTCTACCCATGCCTTTAGGCTTCTCGACTTGGGTCTGTGTAATGAGGGTCGGGGATAGTAGAGTAACTTTGCTTCTCCCAAATAGTGGGCGCGAGCCACTTCGAGCGAGGAGGGCCTGTTTTGAAATATATTGGGCGTGAGCGATTTCGGGTGAGGAGGGTTTGTTTTGAAATATAGTGGGCACGAGCAGTTTTGGGCGAGGAGGGCGTCTTTTGAAATATAGTGGGCGCGAGCGATTTGGGGCGAGGAGAGCCTATTTTGAAATAGTGGGTGCGAGCTATTTCGGGCGAGGAGAGGGTGTTTTGCCGACCATGGTTTATGAATTATTCGGCACATGTCATTTCGGCCGAGGAGAAGTCACGCTTGGATGAAGTTACGAACCTACCCTCTATGTACAACAGGCCAATTGATGTGTGTCCCACATAGGCCGGTAATTTCGCGTCTCCCATTTATTTGCTTGGGCAAATTCCACCGAGCAGAGGGTGTTTAATGGTTCGTTCAAATTTTGGGAGAACGAGCATCCACGTCTACCTTACCAAGTCGATTCGAATCAAATTTTGAAATATTAGCTTGCCACTTCTTTTTTAGATGGAGAGATGATGCTCAGGAGTAATGTGTTTTTACGTGCTCGTTTCTAGCGATTTACTGTATGACAAATAGTTGACCCACTCAAAAAACATGTTTGATATACACATATCTCCGTTCATGTGTGGATTGCGGACAACATGTTCTCCAATTTAAATATTTGAATGCAAGTTTATATCGAAACATGGTTTATATTAGTCTTTGATGCATAAAACGCGAACACCCTCTCCCGGATTCTTGCTCTTTCTCTCTCTCTCTCTCTCTTTCTCTCTCTCTCTCTCTCTCTCTCTCTCTCTCTCGCAGACAATCTTCAATTATGTCGCACGCATCCAACACACAAACCTTGTTGGTCCCTCTCCCTCTCTCTCCGTCTCTCTTCGTCTCTCTCCGTCTCTCCCTCTCTCTCTCTCTCTTTGTGTGTGTGTGTGGGGGGGGGGGGGTCTTTCTAGTTCGCATGCATATATACTCCATTTATAGGTCTGTCTCGCACACTATGTATGATTCTCTAGTCCAAGCTAAATATCTTGGGTGCACACATCATACGCACACAAATTCCTTGGCTCATTGCCCGTAACTCTCTCACGCACCACTCTGTCATCTCGGAGCTCTTCCCTCTCTCTCAAGCTCTCCATCTACCTGGCTCACACATACACATGCCTATCTCACTCGCACTTGATAGACCCATCAAAAACTTTATCTCTCTCCCTCGTTCTCTCTCCATCTCACATGCACACACACACAATCTCATGCCTAGCCAAGTATGATGGTCTCTCACTCAAATGTAGGCACACGCAGTCCCCCCTATATGTATATGACTAGCTAATCTTAGTCTCCATCACAAACATGTGCATGGTCTATCTCGATTTGTCTCGGGGCATCTTTCTATCTCGCACGCGCCTCCCTCGATCTCCCACCCATATAAGTCCGCTCACGATCTCAAGGGGATATCTCTATCACAAACACACCCTCTCTGCCTCCCCATGCGTCCATGTTCTCCATGTGTCCCTCTCGACCTTTGTTCCTTGTTGGCCAGACCTCTATTGGACATGTGCTATACGGGTGTCTCTCTCCATTGCAAACAATCATGCACTATCTATCGTCGTGTATCTCCTCACTTCGCTTTTCTATCTCGGAGATGCATGCATGATATGTTTGCATAAGAAATGAAAAAACAAACACTCTCTCTAATTTATCGTTTGTTGTCCCTTTCTGTTTCACACAAATACTCTTTTTGCACACTCACCGATTCTCCTTCACACGCACTTGATCTCTCTCGACTTAGGCACTCTCTTCGGTTTATAGCATATAGATTTATTGAAAAATCAAACATCACAAAGTTTGACCATGTACGTGGAGAAAAACATTTACATCTAGAATGTCAAACATATACCATTAGATTCATGGTGAGATATAGTTTCATATGATGTATCTTTGGTATTGTAGATATAAGTAACATTTAAATAAACCTAATAAATGTTCCAAAAATTCGACTTTAAAAAAAATTTACATGCACTGCATTATCGAGCGGATGGAATGTCTCTTTCCCCCTCTCAGCTATCTGACACACCACTCAGCCTTATTGGGGCTCCTCTATCTCTCTCAAACTTTATATCTCCCTGGCTCACACATACACATGTCTCGCTCGCGCTACATATAGACCCATCCAACACTCTCTGCCCTTGTTCTCTCTCTATGTGACACACACTCCCCTAAGTACCATAATCCCTCACTCCATCTTAGGCGCATGCACTCCCCCCTAAGTATGATTATCTCTCACTAGCCATCAGGAACACACATATTGTCTCCTTCCATCCATATGTCTATCTCGATATCTCTCGGGGTATCTTCTAACGCGCACACACCTTGTCACTCAATCTCCCACCCATGTATTCCCATCAGGATCTCCAGGGGATCTCTCTATCACAAACATACACTCTCTCCTCCCCATGTCTGCATTTTCTCCGTACGTCTCTCTCGACCTCTCTCCCTTGCTTGTCAGACCCCTGTTGGCCACGTGCTAGGGGTCTTTCTCTCTCGGTTGCAGACATCCACACACTATCTCCTCACCTTGCTTCCCTTGTCGAAGATGCATGTGTGATATGTTTGCATAAGACACACACCCATTTTCTCTACTTTTATCGTGTGTCATCGATGTGTCTTTCACACATGCACACGCACTTTTTTCACTCACTCTTTCTATTTCACACACACATTCTCTCACTCTCTCTCTAGTTAGGGACTCTCTCACGTCCATAAGCATATGGATGTTTTGAAAAGTCAAACCTCAGAAAAGTTTGACCAGGTATATGTGTAGAAAAACATTTACATCTGGAACGATAATTAGATTCATCACAACATGTACTTACTTCATACTATCATTTATCTTTGGTATTGTAGATATAAGTAATTTCTTTATAAACATGGTCAAAGTTTCAAAAGTTTGACTTTAAAAAATGTTGGCACTACATTATCGAACGGAGGGAGTAGCTCTTTCTCTCTCTGCTACCTCTCATGGGCCTCCCCTCTCACTCGAACTCTCTATACCGACGGATTATACGTTCACCGTGTCAGCATATAGCTCCGTATATTGTTTAGTTGACCGGTCAACCAGTCCACATGCTGCCTTATCAGCTCGTGTTCTCTATCTTCGTGTGCTGGCCCATGTGGCAGTGGGTGAAAATAAGTAAACTAGAGGCCTATTTGACATGCGGTGAAGTAGACAAAGTTGAAACCACTCGGGGTAGCACCCCGCACGCTAGTAAATTGAGGGCGCATTAAGGACATACTTCTACCGCGTGAAGGACACACTCGCGCACAATTCACCAGCGCACGGCGGCATGTGCAGAAGGATGTGCTCGCACACACCCAGCAGGCCAGCACACAACATAGACCAGCACACGTGTACACCAGCGTCGCTGCCGGTTGAGATGGACGGTGAGACAGCCAACAAGCGGAGGTGGCTCGAGCCAAAACCGCATCCGGCAAGCTTGTTGGTGCACTCATAGGACTTGTGGCCTCGGCCTCCGCATGTGAAGCATTTGAAGGAACTTGCATTGACGGTCTCATTGGTGGGGGTCGATGATGATGAAGCTCTCGGCTTGAAGTTGCTTGTAGTAGGAGGATGACTTGTAGTTGATGAAGCTTTCTTGTGACTCGACTTGTCGACATTGCTTGTAGAAGGTTTGGTAGACGGTGTTGGAGTCATTGAAGCTTGGGTGTTGGAGAAGCCGAAGGACTTGGATGAGAACTTGGAATTCTTGAAATCGTCTTGCACTTGACGCCCTGCTTTGGTAGCTTGATGTAGTAGCTCGATGAGGTTTGAGTATGGTTGGAAGTCGGCGATCTTCTTGATAAGATGGTTGAGTCCATTCAAGAAACATGCCATTGTTTGATCATCATCTTCCGTGATGTTGGCTCATATCATGGCAATCTCCATCTCCTTGTAGTACTCTTCAACGCTCTTCGTTCCTTGCTTGAGTAGTTAAAGGTTCTTGAAGGGGGTCGCGGTTGTAGTAGGTAGGCACAAAGTGTGCTCTCATGACATCCTTTATTTGCGCCCAAGTAGTGATGGATGGTTCACCTCTTGCCTCTTGATGCTCGATAACTTGTTCCCACCAAATGAGGACATAGTCTTGGAACTCAAGGGATGCCACTGTGATTTTCTTCTCTTCTTCAAAGTTGTGCAAAGGGAAGATTTTGTCGACCTTCAATGCCCATGAAAGGTACTCTTCAGGATCGTTGCTTCCGTTGAACTTGGGCATGGTGAACTTGAGCTTGCCATAGCGTTGCCCTTCATTGTGTTGGGGTCAGGGATGATGACGCCCATGTTGATGATGATTGTCAAACTCGTGTTGCTCTTTGTGTGGAGGATTTCCATTGTCTACATGCTCTTGATGAACTTGATGTTCTTGGCGAGCTTGTGGAGGAGCTTGTCGAGATCGAGGAGGAACTTGAGGAACTTGACAGTGCACGTGAGCTTGGAATCTTCTTTGTTGAATTTCTTCATGAAGTTCTTCTTCTTGTTCATGAGCTTGTCAGCCTCGGTTGGCTACATCTCGAGTAGAATCTCGGAGGGCTTGTTGCACCGCAAGTGCTTGAGTTTCACGGAGTTTTTGTTCTTGGCGTTGTGCCTCGGCATCTTGTGCATCTTGGTGTAGACGCGCTCGCTCTTCCTCTTCATGTTGGCATTGTCATTGCCGTTCTCGTGCTAGTGCAAAAGCCTCTTGGGTTTTACATTGTCGGTGCTCTTGAGAGTCGATGGCACGTAGAGGATTGAGGCTTGCTTGACGATCATTGTGCGCGGCACGACAAAGAGTCTTCGATGTCGGTGTACTTCAGCCGGAGAGGGTGAAGTCAGAGTGTCGACTTGAGCGGGTCCTTCTTGAAGAGGACGAAGTGGAAGAAGAGCGGTTGAGCAACAAAGCCCGAATCTCATCCATCCTTGACGCATTCTCTTGCTTCTGATCGTCGAGCTTGTGGTCGAAGTAGTCCCTTGTACGTTGCTCGGAGAGTCGCAAGTCGGCGGCGAGGTTGTCGATGCATTCACTCATTTCTTGTTGCTCTTGATGCAAATCACATTGTGCACCAAAGAGGTGGATCTTGGTGACGTAGGACTTTATGTCGTCGTCGTGCTCAATGAAGTGTGGGTTGGTAGAAGTACTTGTCCTATCCATCATTCCAAGAAAAATGTGAGTGGTAGGGAGAGAACAACGTATACCAAATATACCTTGACTGAAGTTGAAAGTGGATCAATGATCACTCCAATGTGGACAAGTAAATAGCACAATTGGTACCAATTCTTGTCGGTTTCTCATAGCTACAAAAGTAAAAGCTTATGGTGGAGCTTGGTTCGGATGGTGGCACAAAATTTGATGCAATTGTAAGTGAGCTTCAATAATGTTGGAAAATATTCGCAAGATTGCAATGCAACAAGTAGACCAAGCAATGTAATGTACACGGAAACACACACGCAAAAAGATAAGGGGGGTTGGGCAACCAAGGATGAGCCAAAATGTGGAATCCACAAAAATGCTCTTGTTGCACAACACTAGAGAGACGCTAGCACAGTTGCACAATAGGCGGATAAAAGGCTTGTGCACAACCTACTAAGCAAAAATGCAATGACTTCTATCGCAAGTATGTTCTATGCAAGGTGTTTCTATGATATGATCCAAGATGATCGAGTATGAAAATCTTAATGTTGTATGATGCTATGGTTCTTTCTTAAAATATCTTTGCGTATCTTTCCCTTTTGCTTAAAAGCTTGTTTGTCTCTATGTTGTTTGAGCTCTTTTCTCATGCAGTGCTTGACGAACCAAGATAGCAATTGTGTATGCGATGACAACCTTGTGACACAAGAGATGATACCAAGATATGTAACAATGATGTATGTATGCTATGGGAAGTATGATCACTAATGTGCACAAGTCTCGTTGCCGGCAATACTCAAAGGCTAGTCTCGATGGGTAATCAACGCAAAGGAGTAAGGCTAAGATGGCTATCAATGAAATGGCAAGAGTGATATGTCAAATACCAAGGTGAGGTTACCTTTCTTGTGGATGGTAAAGTGTCGAAATGGTGGCACGAGTACCAAGATGTAGTCGAGGTGGTCGTTGTTGATGACGCGTCCATGGCGAAGATGAGTGGCGGTGATATTGATGACAAACCGTACCTAAATAGACGAGACACAAGTAGGACACGGTACCACAACTCAAATCCTCAAAGCAAAATTGGACCAAAATTGTCGGAGTTGGAGTTGGTAAGCGATGGTGGTGGTATGTGGTATATGGTGGTGCTATGCGGAAGTGGTGGAGGTATGCGGAAGTATATGTGGGCACCGGAACAAAATCTGCCGACAAATGGGCGGAAAATGGGCGGTGGAGAGGAAGTGGTGCTGCTAGGGGCCAGATGTCCGGGCCTGATGGCCGGATGTCCGGGCTTGTCGGGCCGGATGTCCGGGCTCTGGATCCAGGGATGAATTCGAAGATCTTCGCGAGGAGAGGTCAACTCCGGGCAAAATTCGGAGAAATTTTTAGATGGAAATTGTGGAAAGGTGGATGGAAAGCTAGATCTACCTGCAACATATGAAATCTGCGGATCAAATCCAACAAAACTTCATGACACCAACAAATCACAAAAAAAATTGGCAGGTATTTTTGTGGGGAATTTTCGAATTTAGGACGAAATGAACAAAATTAGACTAGAAAACACAACAGGGAGGCTCCGAAATCATGATCAACGTGGCTCATGATACCAAGATGATGTAGGGTGTAACCCTAATCGGCCGATCTTTCATGAAAGGAGCGGATCCCGCGAAGAACACGAAGAACAAGAGGATGGGAATGAGGGAAAACATGGGGTAAACACAAGAGGAAACACTAAACCAACATGAATAAGTCACACATGTGCTACATCATCGAGTACATAAGGAAAGATACACGATCCGCGGACAACTAAGGATGATACAAGGGTAGCCGGTCTTCTCTGTTAGGAGGTCTTGAGTTCTTCCCTAAAAGGGGCCTTGAATCCGCTTGGGGGATCTTCTCCGGTGGAGGCTCAAATCTCCGAGGAGAAGGTAACCAAGTGGATGAGCAAAGCTCTCACACGAAATATGAGCTAATCCTTTGCTAACCCTAGAAAGTAGGATGAGGAGGAGTATATATAGTCTAGGGGGGAGAGGGGGTACACGGGCCTCGGCCCTTCATTTTGCACAGATAGGGGAGGCCGGACGTTCGGGCATCGGGCAGGATGTCCGGGCTTTCACGTGAGGCCAGATGTCCGGGCTGGATCGGTTAGTTAGTTGCTCTCGGGTTCGGAGGGGTCCAGATTTCCGGGACGGGGGCTGAATATCCGGGGGCTCGGGAAGGACTGGATGTCCGAGCTTGCGAGGCCGGATGTCCGGGGCCTGTAGCTTCTGGTGGCTGAGCGGCTGTGGTGGGAGAAGCTCCAAGGGCCGGACGTCCGGGGTCGTGGCCGGATGTCTGGAGCCTGGGAGGTTACTTGACTCCTTCCACTTGTTCCCTTCATTCGTGAACTTGGGGACTTGTACATCTTCATGTGCATCTTCGGGGGGGGGGGTCCTCTTGGTACCTAATCATGCACAACAACTTGGACTTAGGTAGTAGCCATGTCTCATCCATAGAAAGTGGAATTTCGGAGAGGACTGGGTTCACCTTATCTTCGATATCCTTGGCTCGGGCTCTTGTCATTGGTCCAAGTGGTGTCATCGGAGGTGTAGGTGCGTCCATGGGGATGATCGTGGGATGCTCCGCATCAAGTGTAGTGTTCAAAATTGCATCTATGCACTACACCGAAAGAAATGTTTTTAGTATTTTTTTTCTCATGTGATCACCTTCATTGTTTTTTTGTTGTACTACTATAGTAGCCTAGGCTAGTCATAGTAGAAAGTAACTTAGACTAGTAACTCTATGGTTACCCTAAGAGGAAGTACTACCTCCGTCCTGTTTACTCTTCCTATTTTGTATTATCAAAATTTGACCATAGATTTAACTGAAAAAATGTTAATGCATGTCCCTAAAAATTATATCGTCGGATTCGTATTTGAACATAATTTCAAATGGTACAATTTTTGGTGACATGCATTGGCATTTTCTTAGGAAAATCTATGGTCAAACTTTACACTAAATACGAGGTAGTATAAAAGTGGGCTATGACGGCCCTCCACTATGTAGGCCAAAACACGTGCCAAATTCACTTGTGATGCATTTAGCATCGGTGCCCCTTCATTGCTCACCTGGTGCCCCAATCTGGATCACCTACTTTGCTCCGATGCCAAATTAACTCACGGAATGAAAAAACACTTGCGTGGGAGAGAGAGAGGACTGAGGCAATAAAATACACTTGTTTGGGAGAGGGAGAGGATGGTGTAGTTGGTTTGATTGATTTGTTTATACATGTGGGTCTGTGTGCATAGCGGTGCCAACTCTCTTACATCGCAAGAGCAGTGCCAACATATTTTGATTTGACATCGATGCATATTATGTGGCATACTTTTGAGAAATATGGCATCAGCCACATAGTGGAAGGCAACAAATGCCCAAGCTCTTCACGTGCTCCTAGGTAAATGAGAGGAAAGAGAAAGAGAGAGAGAGAGAGTGAGAGAGAGTGAAAAAATATCACTAGCCACCAACCCTATCGTATGAGCGAATAATATTGGTACCTCTTGATGATATGGCAATCTTATACAGCCATCTGCTCTAATATGTTCTCTTCTTTTGAAGATAAAAAAGACCCGAAAGTGAAAAATGTGCTCCACTATAACAATCTCATCGACTACCTTGATCTCCATCTTACAGAAATTGATTTGATCGACTACCAAGGCAGCACATCTGAGATTAAATTGGCCAGGTTCTTTGTTCTAGAGGAAAGTGTGCTCAAGGTAATGAGGTTTGGCGTTCTCTGGCGCAACAATGAATGGTGTGCTGATCACCGCAAGCCTCTAAGCCTAAATGACAAAGTCTCTGCAGAAGCTGATTTTTTTTTGAAACATCACGTGGCCAGAGACTCGAAAATTTATTTGCCCATTAGTGACTTGTTAGGGCGGTGGATTTTAGTTTGTACGATAATGCTGCATCCACCTAAAGTAACAAAAGTTCTTACGTAAACTTCCTAGTAATTCCCTCTTCGTACATGCAGCATTACTCCTAACATTTGTAATATCAGTTTGAAACTTGTAATATTGTCATTCCCTATTCCTGCGTTTTCAAAAACCTGCAAATCAAAGAGGTCCTGAGTTGGTCATGATGTTGTGCCTGCCATCTTTCACCAATAGCCATCGGATCTAGATCTGACGCATACAAACCAAACTTCTCCAGTTTTGCAAAAATATGCCCGCACTTGTTCCCTATTTACAAACAACTCCTTGTGTCTCACAATTAGCCTTATCTCCTCCCCACCGCATCTAGAAGGCCATGAAAAAACTGGCGCAATTTCCGCTGCCGGCACCGTCCACCCCCAATCTTGCTGTTCCGTGCAATGCCTGGGCATCTACACACAGGAAATTATGCCGAACACGACTAGTTGTAAGCAGGCTAGCTCTACAGTCATGATGATAGTGACTACAGACGGTGAGGCTGACTATGGTATGCCGAACACGGCGTCTATACTCAGTTGTCATCTCCGGCGTAGGGTCTTGTCACTTCACTGTGAGGAGCAGCATGTAATATTTGATCAACATGTAGTACAATGCTACTAGTACATTGGTAGTACTACTACTAGTACTAGCACCACCGTCTGGATTTAGTAGTACGACAACGTCCATCTGGATTTAGTATTTGACTAGCAATATCTAGTAATGCATGTCACAAAAATGTACTACTCCCTCTGTAAATAAATACATGGTGTATTGTTTTATTCCTATCGGCGAGAGAACTTAATGTCTTTTTGCTAATTAATAGGATTACATGCAATGAACTAACCACTCCATGTCATGTTTGGTAGTCTCAAGCCATTGAAAGCATGCACAGCCCACATCTCCCATTGGTTGATATGTCACGAAATAAGAAATGAGGAGGGAGTTAATGTACCTTGCCTAAGTGTTTTGGGATTACACAACATTTTTGGTCACATGCATTAACATTTCATTAGTTAAATCAAAGGTCAAAACTTGGCGCGAAATGCAAAGGGGACCAATAAACCATTAAGCATCAAAGTTCTTTCGTTTGGCCCCAACTAGAGGTCCAATGAGATGACTATACTCCATCGGCACAGAGGGGGGCATAGCTTCATTAACTTACTGCACCTGCCTTTGGTTGTATGATACGTGGGCCCAACAGGTGGCTGGCCCGCCTGTCATACAACCAAAGGCAGGTGCCGTAGAGGGCCGAGGAGTAGATGGCGAACACGCACGTGAATTCAACACAGTCTGCACTTCTCATATAAAGGCTCCCCGCCAGTCCAATCTACGAAATACTACGCACCTACGCACCGTAACCAAGGGCAAGAGTGATCGCACCAATCGCAAGATTAGTTGACTAGAAGGTAGACCCATGGACGCGATGAGCGTGAGCATCAGCCGGCTGTGCCAGATGGTCCACGAGGTCGGCCTGCGGCCCAGCAGCGAGGAACGTCTCCAGGTCGTGCATGAGGCCACCAGGGTGAGAGGCCGCTCGGACGCAGCTTTGTCTCCTTGTTCGACAAGGTCCTTGTCGGCTTCCTCGACAAGTTCACTGTCATCAAGAAGCTCGCGGATGACCTTGACGTACGCCTCCAGCCCATGTGCCCAGGCTCTGCGATGTCCGCCACCCTCAATGGCCTCTAAGGTGACAACATCTTCGACGCACTGGTGGCCCTGCGACTGCCCGCCGTCGTGTTGGAGAATGTCCACCTTGAGGTCGCGCTCGGCGCGCAGCGCCTGGTGCAGCAAGACACCGTCGACATAATCACCCACGTCTACGTGCAAATCCTCAACAAGGACTACTACGTGCCAGAGGAGGACGATAGGTCGCTGGCCTTCTTGACCCGCAGGGCAACCTTGGATGGCATTGTTCAGAAGCACGTTGA
Source organism: Triticum aestivum (assembly GCF_018294505.1). NCBI lineage: Eukaryota > Viridiplantae > Streptophyta > Magnoliopsida > Poales > Poaceae > Triticum > Triticum aestivum. Next base: position 312,849,571 of record NC_057803.1, read on the forward strand.
GCTCGCCGCCAACGCCGCTGCTCCTCACACGTCGGTTGGTGACCCGATGCACTAGGGCGTGAGGATGTCGTGGATGGATCCGTATGTATCTTTATCTTTCCATCAAATCCATGTAGAAGTATATGCTACTACTAGTAATTAACTTACCTTTCGCATCAACTTCATAATTTTTGTACGTACTCCATGCATGAACCGCGCCAGAACCTAACTTCTCATTACTCTAGAGAAAATTGTTATTTCTATCTATCGGTCGCGCCATGGAGCAGAACCAAATTTTACAAGTTAGAAGTTCAAAAGGAAAAGCTTGTCGTGTTCGCATCGCACCCCGCTGCCCACATGGTTGGTCCGGCACGCCGCTCAAGGGGGAATGTGTGATGTGTTGCATTTTCACTTACAAGTGGGACTGTAGTTGATAAAACCGACTATCGGCAAACCTCCACCCCACCCAGTGCGCGATGGTTGAGAAAACAGGAGGGAGAAGAGATGGTTATAGCACAGACTCTAAGAAAATTGGTTTTGGATGGGACTCATGTGGGTGACATGTGCCGTACTATTAGACGTGAATGCTAGTTATGGCCCATGCCACCCCACTATATCGAGGTGCTGGTTACATACAACAAATTTCCTGGAGTCCGTGCTCAGCCCTCCTCTATATCTCTACTCAGCCAGCCAGCAGATGCGTGGAGCCCATCGTCTGTTTGATCACATGCGGTCCCACATGTCAGTGAAAATGCAAGAGGACCGAACGAACCTTCACATATTTCACCTCGACGTGCTGGTGATGAAAAACAAATCCAATAAAGATCTTCGGTGGCTGCTTTTGGAGTTACTCAAGAGTAGTAAGATTCTACTTATAGTTTAACCCAAGATGCACATCACGTGGCTTCAACTAGCACTCCATTTTCTTGCATGACACGACAAGGATGCTGGATGTCCCACGTGTCGGCAAAAGGAGGCATACCAGAGTAGGAAACACGACAAGCCCTGTGTGTACATCATACTACGTACAAGCACACCTCACACAGTCACGCTATCACCATATTTCTCGGCCTCCATGTGACACCTAACTATTGGTTGGCTCTATGTGATGTGGCAACTTAATACTACTACAGATGTTGGCTATACTACTACGGCACTAACAATCCAAGAAGTGATTTGAAAACCATTTATAAATTGAGTTTATGACATGCATATGCAAATGTACCATTCATTACATACAACAAGTCATCAACACACAATGACAACAAGGATACATGTTGGATTATAGATTAGTTCCAACAAAACATTCTAGTAAATACTAAAGTTTTCATCACACAACAAATAACAAGCAATGAAATGAACTTCATCTCAACCACTCCTCGGCGTTGGAAACACTTGCGTTGAACCAGAAGAGTTTGTATCGGAAGGGCCAACTACTTTCAATCTCGAGACCAACGCAGGACTGATCATCTAGGCTGAAGAGGCCTATTTCATGACCCATATTGTGATAGCGACGGTAGGGAAGCATCACAATGTCCGAGGTATAGATACAATTGCTTCTCATAAATGGTAGTAATGTTGTGTCAACAGCAGCTGGATTGCCTTTCATCATGATTGGATAGTTTTTTCCAAGGAAGAGCGAGTTTCCTCCAAGAGTATCAACACTAAACAAGGGAGAAGGTGTTGGCGCTAGCATAGTAGTATCCATCCTGAATACCCTGCAACGATGTTGGAATAGGTCCGGAGAGTGCGACCATGGGAGACTGATATGTCTCCAACGTATCTATCATTTTTGATTGCTCCATGCTATTATATTATCTATTTTGGATGTTAACGGGCTTTATTTTACACTTTTATATCATTTTTTGGGACTAACCTACTAACCGGAGGCCCAACCCAAATTGCTGTTTTTTTGCCTATTTCAGTGTTTCGCAGAAGAGGAATATCAAACGAAGTCCAAACGGAATGAAACCTTTGGGAATGTGATTTTCTCAACAAACATGATCCAGGAGACTTGGAGTGGGCGTCAATAAACAATCGAGGAAGCCACGACACAGGGGGCGCGCCTACCCCTTGGGCGCGCCCTCCACCCTCGTGGGCCCCTCGTTGCTCCATCGACCTACTTCTTCCTCCTATATATGTATCCACATACCCCCAACATCCAGGAGCACCACGAAAACCTAATTCCACCGCCGCAACCATCTGTACCTGAGAGATCCCATCTTGGGGCCTTATCCGGAGCTCCACCGGAGGGGGGCATTGATCACGGAGGGCCTCTACATCAAATCCATGGCCTCTCTGGTGATGTGTGAGTAGTTTACTTTAGACCTATGGGTCCATAGTTATGTCGGGGTGCGCGGTTTTCGGGACGTCCACTCCCCACGATCACGGGGCGGAGCGAGTAGTGGACGTCCCGAAAACCGCACACCGGCCCCGTCCAGTAAATGCACCACGCCCCCACGCCTACCTCCTTTTAGGGAGGAGGGCGTGAACTGTCCCCATAGGTGTTGGTGGAATCAGCCTCCCCGACATCTCTGGCGCGCCAGGTAGGGGGCGTCGAGATCGTGCGAACCCGATCCGGCGTGCACGCGAGCTAAATCTTCATCGTCTTCACCGACATGCCACCGAAGAAGAAGGCTTCGGGGGCAACAGCCCCGTCTGCGTCGCTTCCACCACCTCCGGAGCAGGCGGACGGTGGAGTGGACACCGGCGGAAGAATGGACATCGACAAGGGTGCCCATAGCGCTGCCAAGTCCAAGGACAAGGCCGCGCAGACCTCGGCGTCCATACGCCCACCGCGCCCATCTCAGGAAGGGCGGGACCAGCAACGTCATAGCGTTCGCAGCACCATACATCCACTGGCCCAAGATCAAGCTGGTGGTTCGCGTGGCGTTCAAGACCAGCATGCATGCCAGCATGCTGGCCCCAGCGAGGTGCGGTCGCCTGGACGGGACACTTCTCCTTCTAACTTGGTTAGGAGTCCGAGCATGTCCCGCTCCTCGCACCGTTCACCTCTGCCGCCCACCACGCCGGCGGAAGCCTTGGTGCGGGCCCAGCTACTCCTAGATTACCCTCCGACGGCGGACAAGACCGACGAATGGAGGGCCACTATCCAGAGCCTCATCGGCTTCACCAACGGCGACACTGCGCGGCAACCAAGCACCTCGCTGTCGCGGCAAGACAGCCAGGCGCGAGCCGATGGCAACAAGACCGGGGGAGGTGCGACTTCCATGCACTCTCCACTATGAAGGCCAAAATCGCCGACTCGCCGGGTCCACCCCGACAGCGGCTCCACCGCGTCATCGGACCCACGAGCTCGTCGTGACCAGCGCCAAGTTCTCCATGAACGACAACAAGAAGACGCTCGGACTCGCATCGAGCGCCGAAGAGAAGCGCGACGTCAATCCGACAAGCGCGTTGGGCCCTCTGTTGACATGCATGCGCCAGGGGAACCAGGCGATCTGCCGTACGCGGTAGGTTGTCCTGCGTTCACCCGTGAGCTGCGGCAAGTCCAGTGGCCCAGCACAAAGAATTTCAAACCAGACGTACCGGAGAAGTACGACGGCAAGACGCATCCGTCGGAGTTTCTCAGCATCTACACCATCGCGGTGCAGGCTGCCGGGGGACGGGACGACAAGATCCTTGCCAACTACTTCCCGCTGGTACTCAAGCCCAATGTCAGATCCTGGCTCATGCACTTGCCGGACAACTCCATATCCTCCTGGGCTGATCTGTGCCATCAGTTTGTCGGCGCCTTTACAGGCGGCCACAAGCCACATGGCCAAGAAAGCGATCTTCATCTGCTCGCCCAGAAGGAAGGAGAGCCACTGCGCAAGTACATTCGGAGATTCAGCCGTGTGCAGCACAACATCCCAGACGTCCACCCTGCCGCGATCATCAGCGCGTTCCATCAGAACGTGCAAAACCGAAGGATGAGGGAGGAGATGGCGATGTGTAAGATCAGAGACGTCAGCGAGCTTTACGCCCTGGCCGACAAGTGTGCACGCGCTGAAGAGGGGAGGAGGCTCCCCAGAGAGGATACAAGAGCAGGAGGATCTGACAGTGAGGATGCCGCCCCGGCAAAGAAAGGCTGGCGGCGGAACAACAGAAGGAAAAAGGGCAAGGAAGTGCTAGCTGTCGAGCAGACCGGCAACGGAGGTGGCGCCAAGGAAGCTAAAGCTGGTGGCTCCGACAAGGAGGCCCGGCCTGTGGCGGCCGCCGACAAGTAGGACAGCTCCGGCAAGCAGTATTGTAAGATTCACCGCACCAGGGGTCACGATCTCCAGAACTGCAAGAAAGTCGAACAGCTTGTTGAGCAACAGAAAGCTGAGTACGAGCGGCGCGACAAGGAGAAGGCCCAGGAAGGAACTGGTGGATCCGGCAAGAAACGCCCCGGCCGGGAAGGACGCCGCAGCAAGGCCAAGTAGCGGCAAGGAGACAGACCTCCCCGCGGCCGCGACAAGGATGAAGATGACGACGATGACGAAGACATGGATGATGACGAGGCCGACGAGCAGGAATTTCAGAAAGCCACAGAGGTCCTGTGCGTTGACGGTGGTGCTTCTCTGCATACTTCGCACCGCCAACTCAAGCAGTGGATGCGGGAAGTGAATGCAGCAGAGCCATCCATAGAGTCACGCAAGCCTCTGAAATGGTCCAGCACGCCTATCATCTTCGACATTGAGGATCACCCTGATCGCGTAACTACGGTCGGGTGCTTGCCGATGTTGGTTTCACCAACTATCCGCAACCTCAAGGTCACGAAGATGCTAGTTGACGGCGGGGCCGGCTTGAACCTGATATCCTCCGCGGTCCTCTAGAGACTTCAGATCCCTGACAGCGAGCTCGAAGAGACCGGCACATTCCAAGGAATTAGCCCAGGAAGAAGCAACCCGAAGGGAAAGATCACGCTGCCGGTCACATTTGGCAGCGAGATGAATTTCAGAACTGAGAGGGTCACATTTGACGTTGCCGATTTTCCATTGCCCTACAATGGGATCCTTGGCCGTCCAGTGCTCGCCAAGTTTATGGCAGCCTCTCACTATGCATACAACATGCTCAAGATGCCAGGCCCGATAAGTGTCATCTCTGTCCCCGGCGACAAGAAAGATGCCCTTATCTGCGCCGACAAGATCTACCGGGAAGCAGTAGCCGCAGCTGATCACAACACACTTTCCGCTGAAGCTCCCGGGGGGAAGAAGAAGACAAAGTCCAGCAAGAGCTCTGAAGCCCACTCCGGCAAGCGCACCTCTTCGGAGTGCTGCGCTACCGTCGAGGACGCACCATCGAGCTCCACCGGCAAGTGCAAGAAGATGATGGCAGCTCCACCCGAGACCAAGAAGGTGTCCGCCAAGGAGGACGACACTGGTGGTACCTTCACCATCAGTGCCACGCTTGACCCCAAATAGGAAAGCGCGCTCGTTGCTTTCCTGCGGGCGAATGTCGACGTGTTTGCATGGCAACCGTCTGATATCCCCGGTGTTCCCAGGAAAGTAATCGAGCACCACCTTGCCGTCTGTCCTCATGCGCGGCCCGTCAAGCAAAGAGTCAGGAAGCAAGCAGTGGACCACCAAGAGTTCATTGCAGAAGAGATCAGGAAATTGGAAGCAGCAGGCCTTGTCAGAGGAGTGCTCCATCCCACGTGGTTGGCCAATCCTGTAGTCGTGCGCAAGGCGAACGGGAAATGGAGGCTTTGTATAGACTTCACTGATGTCAATAAAGCTTGTCCCAAAGATCCATTTCCCTTGCCGCGCATTGACCAGATTGTTGACTCCACAGCTGGATGTGATTTGTTCTCATTTCTTGATGCATACTCAGGATACCATCAGATCTTCATGGCAGAAGAAGATGAGGAAAAAACCGCATTTATCACCCCTTGTGGCACATACTGTTTTGTACGGATGCCCTTTGGGTTGAAGAATGCTGGTTCAACATTTGCAAGGGTAGTCCATGTCGCTTTTGAGACACAGATACACAGAAATGTGGAAGCCTACATGGATGATATAGTGGTCAAGAGCAAGGACAAGGCTGCCCTGATCCAAGATTTAGATGAAACTTTTGCAAATCTGCGCAAGATCAACCTCAAGCTCAACCCCGAGAAGTTCGTGTTTGGAGTCCCTTCCGGCAAGCTTCTCAGGTTCTTTGTATCTCAGCGGGGAATTGAAGCCAACCCCGACAAGATCAAGGCCATCGAGCAGATTGAAGCACCGAAGCGCGTCAAGGATGTGCGAAGGCTTGCCGGTTGCGTGGCTGCTCTCAGCAGGTTTATCTCTAAGTCTGCTGAGCGCGCCCTGCCATTTTTCAAAATATTGAAAAAGGCAGGTCCAATGAAATGGACTCCGGAAGCGGAGGCCACGCTGCAGGACTTGAAGTGGGACCTGTCCTCCACTCCAATACTTGTCGCACCTAAGCCACAAGAGAAGTTGCTGTTGTACCTAGCGGCAACCAATCAAGTGGTTAGTGCTGCGTTAGTAGCGGAGAGGGAGGCAGATGATGAGCCAGCAACCGCGACAAGTGAATCCAGCGACAAGTAGGGGGCTTCTCCGACAAGCTCTGGTCCCGACAAAGTTGAGTCTGCGTAGACGTGCAAGGAGGTGCAGAAGAAGATGGTGCAGCGCCCAATTTACTTTGTCAGCTCCCTTCTCCAGGGGGCTAGGTCGAGGTACTCTGGTGTGCAAAAATTGCTTTTCGGCCTTCTCATGGGTTCGAGAAAGCTGCGCCATTACTTCCAGGCACACGAGATCACAGTTGTCACTCGCTTTCCACTGAAGAGGATACGGCAGAATCCAGAGGCAACAGGCAGGATTGTCGAGTGGGCATTAGAATTGTCAAGCTTTGGCCTCAAGTTTGAGAGCACTGCAACGATCCAAAGCAGGGCATTGGCAGAGTTCATAGCAGAGTGGACGCCAACCCCAGACGAAGAAATTCCAGAGACGAGCATCCCCGTCAAGGAGACAAGCAAAGAGTGACTGATGTATTTTGATGGTGCCTTCTCGCTGCAAGGCGCCGGTGCTGGCGTGCTACTTATCGCACCCACCGGAGAGCACCTCAAGTACGTAGTCCAGATGCACTTTCCCAAGGAGCAAGCAACGAACAATACTGCGGAGTATGAGGGTTTGCTTGCCGGCCTCAGAATCGCAGCCGACCTTGGGATCAAGAAACTCATTGTAAGGGGTGACTCGCAGCTTGTCGTCCGCCAAGTGAACAAGAACTACCAGAGTCCATTGATGGAAGCTTATGTTGATGAAGTGAGAAAGCTAGAAGAACACTTTGACGGCCTGCAAATGGAACACGTTCCACGAGCTCAGAACGACATTGCTGATGGCCTGTCAAAGTGCGCTGCACTAAAGTTACCTGTGGAACCAGGGATCTTTGTGCTCAAGCTGACTCAACCATCCGTGACACCATCAACTGGACAGAATAAGAAGAGGAAGTTGGTTTCTGGTGACTACTTTCCGGCAGAGCTTCCCGAAGCCGCCGCCAAGAAGGTCCCCAAGATCGACGCCAAGAGTGCTGAGGAGCAGTCTGCTCCGGTGAACCTCTTGGTTTGTTCCGTTGAAGCAGATGCTCCCGACAAGTTTTGCTCCGGCAAGCTTGCCGGGGACTATCACGCTCCGGCAGAGCCGCAGGTTCTTGCCGTAGAAGCGGATGTTCCCGCAGCAACAGATACGCCTTTAGTCCTTGTTGTCGAGCCACAAGCTCCAGCATGGGTGCAGCAGATTGTCCGTTTCCTTCAGACAGGAGAGCTTCCCGAAGAGCAAGAAGAAGCTGAAAGAGTAGCCCGGCAGTCAAGTATGTACAAGTTTGTCGACAACACACTGTACAGAATAAGACTCAACGGTGTGAAATTGAAGTGCATTTGCCGGGAAGATGGACAACAGCTGTTGGCAGAGATACATGGAGGCATATGTGGTCACCACATTGGCGCAAGAGCACTTGCCGGCAAAGCATTCCGACAAGGCTTCTTCTGGCCGACAGCCCTCCAGGATGCAACTGCACAAGTAACCAAGTGTGAAGCGTGCCAGTTCCATTCCAAACAGATACACCAGCCAGCTCAAGCTCTCCAGACGATCCCTTTATCCTGGCCATTTTTGGTCTGGGGGCTCGACATCCTCGGCCCCTTCCCCCGAGCTGTCGGGGGCTTTGAGTTCTTGTACGTTGCAATCGACAAGTTCACAAAGTGGCCGGAAGTGGAACCAGTGAGGAAGGTGACAGCACAGTCAGCAGTCAAGTTCTTCAGGTCGATTGTTTGCCGTTTCGGGGTTCCTAACAGGATCATCACCGACAACGGCACGCAATTTATGAGCCGCACCTTCATGCAGTACGTCCAAGACCTTGGTGCCAAGGTCTGCTTCGCTTCTGTTGCTCATCCGAGAAGCAACGGTCAAGTAGAGCGGGCAAATGCTGAAGTGCTGCGAGGCCTCAAGACCAGAACTTTTGACAGGCTTCACCAGTGCGGAAGAAACTGGATCGAGGAGCTGCCGGTGGTTCTTTGGTTGATCAGGACGACACCAAATCGAGCCACTGGCCAGCCACCTTTGCTCTAATCTACGGAGCGGAGGCAGTTCTCCCCACGGAACTCACTTACGGGTCACCTCGAGTGCTCGCTTATGATGAGCTCGAGCAAGAGCAGCTACGACAAGATGACGCGCTGCTCCTTGAGGAAGACCGTCTTCAGGCTGCTGTGCTAGCCTCTCGCTACCAGCAAGCTTTGTGTCGCTACCATAGCCGCAAAGTTAAAGCTAGAAGCTTCGAGGAAGGCGACCTTGTTCTTCGGCGTGTTCAGTCCGCCAAGAATTCCAACAAGTTGACACCGAAGTGGGAAGGCCCTTATCGGGTGAAACGAGTCACTAGGCCCGGCGCTGTCCGCCTTGAGACCGAAGATGGCATTCCGGTGAGCAACTCCTGGAACATTGAACATCTTCGTAGGTTTTACCCGTAAGGCGCGGTTGCCGGAAGCTTTTCCGGTAACCACCTTTTGTACAAGTCTTGCCGCTGTTGCATGTAATCCTTTGTACAAAGCCGGGCGCAGACCCCGTGCACCAGTAAAGCTCATGTGCCCCGCACATCTTGTCAGTTTTTTATGCTATAATCCTTTTTCACATATGTTATCTGACATTTTGTGCAGCACTAGACCCCGGTAAGCAATAGCGAGCCCAAGGCTCCATATCATTACTTTATTTCTCTGTTTCTTTCTCAAAAGAAGGAAGGTTCCCTCGCCCACAAGGTTTACCAGGGGCGAAGGAGAATATAATGGTGGAGGCTCCAGGCCGTTCAAGAAAGTTTCTCCTTGCCGGGAAGCAGACGACAGAAAAGCTAAGTTGCTAAAGCTTGAGCAATCAGTTTTTTAAGTTTTTGAGTTATTTTCCTTGAACGACCGTGCTTTCTATGGAAAACCTGTGCGCGGAGGAACCAACTCGTAGCTAGTTGTGCCTTTACTTTGTTTCGAGTCCGCTCAACAGCTTAAGTGAGCTGCTAGCGCCCTTTCTTTACTTCGAGTCCGCTCAGCAACTTAAGTGAGCCGCTAGCGCCCTTACTTTGTTTCGAGTCCGCTCAACAACTTAAGTGAGAGGCAACTAGTTGCGACAAGGTTGCTTGTCGGTAGCGACCCCGCCAGCAGGCTGCTGAAGTTCCGCACTCGGCGCTCACGGCAAGGGTACCTGCGCCGACAAGTTTCCCTAGAAAGCGTAGGGAAGGACCATACAAAGCCAAAAGTCGAGTAAAGGAAGTAACACATCAATTTTTGCCTAAGATAGAGTTATATTACAAAAATAACTTGTCGCGCCTATAATAAAGTGTTCCCATGACATGACTGGCAACGACAAGAGAAGAAGAAAACAGACGGCACCTGGGCCCCGGCAAGCCAGTATCGCTAGGGGCTGCGAGTGCCAAGAATCATCCACGGCAAACCAGAGTTGCCGGGGGCTGCAATATCAGATAAGTCTTTCATCCCTCATCATGCCTCCTCTTATGGACTGGGGAATGCGAAACCGCATTTCTTCCCGAAAACTGCCGTGCTCCCTCAACTCTAGGCCCTGGGGCTCGTTCCCGGGGCCAAGTTTGGTCGTAGTCGCGGCAGCAAAGGGATGAAACGAGGAGACCGCACCCACCTCGTTCCTGCCTCCGTCAAAGGCGTGAGAAAGGTCGAGCGACGTGGGAAGGCGGCAGGGCCTGTTGCCGGGAGATGAAATGTTTGTCCGAGGGGTACCAAGGATTTGCTCCTTGGCGTGGGTTCAACTCGCGAGACAAATAACCCGGCAAGCATCCCCTTTTCATTAAAAAACATGAAAGAGAGGATTACAAGTTTTAGATACAGCTAAGGCCCGAAGGCTTACAAATTAAAAAGATAAGATGCCCGTAATCCCTTTTCCTGTCCCTCTCTTCAGGAGGCAGGTCAAGGAGGCGAAAAGGGCGAAAGGAGCGCCTAGGTGAACTACGTGTGCCAGAAGACACCAAGAGAACATCCCGGGGGCCGTCCGAAGGCTGGACGGCGATGGCAGCGCTGGAAGTGGGGCTCGAAGACGGGGCGGCAGGACGTCAGCATGCTGTCGAGGGCACCACGCCCTCGTACTCCGACCTGACGGCCTTGTCGCCGGCCCTCTTCCCCTTCCGCAGCCTCCCTACGCCAGCCGCCCAAGGAGACGACCCCGGAGAGTTCAAGGAGCCGGCGACACGGATGATGGGGTCGCCGGTGCCGTGCGAAGCGGCGCCCGACGCCTAGTCGGACCCGCCATCCCGCCGCCCGCTACCCTCATCGTCGCTGTCGCTCTCCTCCTCGTCACTCTCGCTCGAGGAGGAGCCTTCGCTGTCGTAGGAGCTGTCCACGCAACACTTCGCCCGAGTGCCGAAGCACCCGAAGACCTTGACGGAGAGGAGAACGCCCTCCATCAACTTAAAATGGAGGGTAAACCCCTCCATCAAGCTGTGGATGCGGGCGAACGTCTTCCACCCTCGATCAAGATACATCACATTAGGGGCTGGGAATACAACGCGGACTCGCGTGCCGCTGATCCCACAGCCCCTCATGTGCAGTCTCAGTGTCTCGGGCGGGTCCAACTCCATCGCGCGCGCAAACGGAGCTGGAAGCCGGAGGCGATGACGAGGCGCCCGGTGCAGCTTGACGAAGAACTCGCAAGGGTCGTCCCCTATACGGACCACCGTGGGGGGAGGAGCCGCCGGCGGAGGCGAAGCTGGCGCGCCGCCCCGTCCGCCTCTTCCCCGAGCGCCTCGACCTCGTCCGCGACCTCGCCCCCTCCCTCCTCCCCTTATGGCTGGCTCTGCGACCACGGGCGCGGAAGATGGAGAGATGCGCTGTCGGGCGGTGACCCTCGCCGCCACAGATGAAGGGCCCAGGTTCCCTTTCTCCATGGCGAATGAGAGAAAGGGGAGCTGAAGCTGAAGAAAGGAGGAGATGAGAGAGTGCGGGTTTCTGTGCTCCCCTCCCGCTCTTTATAAAGGAGCGAGGTGGGGGCTCGGCCGCCCCGCTCAGCGAATCAAGGCACGGGAAGAGCAGAGAGTCGAGGCCAACCCGCTGCCTCTACTCGCGACGGCCCAGTTTCCCACTTCCACCGTCCGCGACCCCAAGCGCATGGGAGCCGCGTGGCGAAGATGCAGAACCAAGGCGAAGGATGAGGCGGCCTTGATCCGCCCCGTGATCGCGGGGAGTGGACGTCCCGAAAACCGCGCACGGGCCCCGTCCAGTAAATGCACCACGCCCCCACGCCTACCTCCGTTTAGGGAGGAGGGCGTGAACCGTCCCCATCATCATGGCCTGACGCATGCTCGAGGGGCTTAGCCCCGCGCACGCCGCCCGCGTCACCCACGACGCCGCGTTTGACGCGTGCCGTTCTGGGCGTGCGCGGTGGGAGCGGAGAGATATGCGGCGTGACCTAGGCCGCGCGTGCCCGTGCACTGTTTTGGGCCTGGCCCAACAGCGCTCGGCACCGTGTATGGCCCAGGCCCGGGGGCTCCTGTCGGTGTACTAGAGTAGGGGTACCCTAGTACCCCGAACTTGTGCACGGGCAGTCGCAGCATCCCGCGGCAAGGCTTGCCGGGTGACCGCCAAGACCCTCCGCGGTTCCCTTGAAGACCATTCAAGAACAAAGTACTCAAACCAAGGCCCCGGCAAGAGGAGCTTGCCGGGAAGGCCAACCAAGGCCCCGGCAAGAGGAGCTTGCCGGGAAGGCCAACCCAGCCCCCGGCAAGAGGAGCTTGCCGGGAAGGCCACTCAAGGCATACCAAGAAAGCTTGCCGCGACGCGCCCTGCGTCCCGGCAAGGCCCGGTGAGCGACAAGCTCCCAAACACGACAAGACGACGACCGCGGCAAGGAGCTTGCCGCGGGAAACCCCCACTTCGTGCCCGCGCTCCAGCACACCTGCTAACGTGTCGCTCTAGGACTCTCCCAAGCACACGTGGCAGGAGGCTGTGCAGCTAGGGGTGCGCGGTGGCAAGCGGGGATGAAGAGAAGGCCATCGTGGCAAACGATGGCGCTCCTAACGGTCACTTTTTGCACTGTTTAGGCAACTCAGACAGGCATTCAATGACCTTGTCCCCTACCGTCAGAGTTAGGTAGGATGCACTGTATCCACAGTAGCGGTAGCTGCACCTACCGCATCCTTTTCCATTTTTTACCCTTCTAGCCTACGTTGCCACCTGTCGATGACCCCTTGAAAGTATAAAAGGAGGCCCAGGCGCAACGTAGAAGGGGTTCGGCCGGTTGGGCTCATTTGGAAACACCAGAAACACTCCCACGCTCACTCTGATAGCGTCCATCGCTCCTGAGCAAGGATTCAATATACACAAACAAGCAGCAGTAGGGTTTTACGCATCCGTGCGGCCCGAAGCTGGGTAAAAACCGCTCGCGTGTACCGCCTCGATCCGCTCTTTGTGCGGCCTCCGCCCTCACCGAACCGAAAGGGGCCCTGTCCCCATAGGTGTTGGTGGAATCAGCTTTGGGCCGCACAGATGCGTAAAACCCTACTGCTGCTTGTTTGTGTATATTGAATCCTTGCTCAGGAGCGATGGACGCTATCAGACTGAGCGTGGGAGTGTTTCTGGTGTTTCCAAATGAGCCGAACCGGCCGAACCCCTTCTACGTTGCGCCTGGGCCTCCTTTTATACTTTCAAGGGGTCACTGATAGGTGGCAACGTAGGCTAGAAGGGTAAAAAAATGGAAAAGGATGCGGTAGGTGCAGCTACCGCTACTGTGGATACAGTGCATCCTACCTAACTCTGACGGTAGGGGACAAGGTCATTGAATGCCTGTCTGAGTTGCCTAAACAGTGCCAAAAGTGACCGTTAGGAGCGCCATCGTTTGCCACGATGGCCTTCTCTTCATCCCCGCTTGCCACCGCGCACCCCTAGCTGCACAGCCTCCTGCCACATGTGCTTGGGATAGTCCTAGAGAGACACGTTAGCAGGTGTGCTGGAGCGCGGGCACGAAGTGGGGGTTTCCCGCGGCAAGCTCCTTGCCGCGGTCGTCGTCTTGTCGTGTTTGGGAGCTTGTCGCTCACCGGGCCTTGCCGGGACGCAGGGCGCGTCGCGGCAAGCTTTCTTTGTATGCCTTGAGTGGCCTTCCCGGCAAGCTCCTCTTGCCGGGGTCTTGTCTCTTCCCGGCAAGCTCCTCTTGCCGGGGCCTGGGTTGGCCTTCCCAGCAAGCTCCTCTTGCCGGGGCCTTGGTTGGCCTTCCCGGCAAGCTCCTCTTGCCGGGGCCTTGGTTTGAGTACTTTGTTCTTGAATGGTCTTCAAGGGAACCGCGGAGGGTCTTGGCGGTCACCCAGCAAGCCTTGCCGCGGGATGCTGCGACTGCCCGTGCACAAGTTCGTGGTACTAGGGTACCCCTACTCTAGTTCACCGACAAGTTATTAGCTAGATGGCTTCTTCTCTCTCTTTGGATCTCAATACAAAGTTCTCCTCGATCTTCTTGGAGATCTATTCGATGCAATCTTCTTTTGCGGTGTGTTTGCTGAGATCCGATGAATTGTGCGTTTATGATCAAGTTTATCTATGAACAATATTTGAATCTCCTCTGAATTCTTTTATGTGTGATTGGTTTATCTTTGCAAGTCTCTTCGAATTATCAGTTTGGTTTGGCCTACTAGATTGATCTTTCTTGCAATGGGAGAAGTGCTTAGCTTTGAGTTAATTCTTGCTGTGTCCTTTCCCAGTGATAGCAGGGGCAGCAAGGCACGTACTGAATTGTTGCCATCAAGGATAAAAAGATGGGGTTTATATCATATTGCATGATTTTATCCCTCTACATCATGTCATCTTACTTAAAGCATTACTCTGTTCTTATGAACTTAATACTCTAGATGCATGCTGGATAGCTGTCCATGTGTGGAGTAATAGTAGTAGATGCAGAATCGTTTTGGTCTACTTGTCGCGGACGTGATTCCTATATACATGATCATCCTAGATATTCTCATAACTATGCTCAATTCTATTAATTGCTCGATAGTAATTCATTTACCCACTGTAATACTTATGCTCTTGAGAGAAGCCACTAGTGAAACCTATGTTCCCCGGGTCTATCTTCCATCATATTAATCTTTCAACACTTAGTTATTTCTATTGTCATTTATTTTACTTTGCATCTTTATTTCTGTTTATCATAAAAATACCAAAAATATTATCTTATCATATCTATCACATCTCACTATCGTAAGTGACCATGAAGGGATTGACAACCCCTTTATCGTGTTGGTTGCGAGGTTCTTATTTGTTTGTGTAGGTGCGTGGGACTCGAGCGTGATCTCCTACTTGATTGATACCTTCTCAAAAACTGAAGGAAATACTTACGCTACTTTATTACATCACCCTTTCCTCTTCAAGGGAAAACCAACGCAGTGCTCAAGAGGTAGCAAGAAGGATTTCTGGCGCCGTTGCCGGGGACGTTCGTGCCAAGTCAAGTCAAGATTTGACTCCTGACAATGAGTCACTTCTGGCACCATTTCCGAGGAGTCTGCGCACAAGTCAAGACATACCAAGTACCCTTCACAAACTCTTATCCCTCGCATTACATTATTTGACATTTGCCTCTTGTTTTTCTCTTCCCCACTTCACCCTTGCCGTTTTATTCGCCCTCTCTTTTCCGTTCGTCACTTTCTTGCTTTCCTTGTCGTTACGGCTAGTCCTCTATCTTCTCCGTTGCCTCCCGAGAATGAAGTTCTTAATTTTAAGGAAAGGGAGGGGGAAAATCTAAAAGACGCTTGGTATATAATTTGCAATGCTCAAAATAGATCTACCAGGAAGCAATCTACTTCCATTCTTCTCCGCCATTTTTATGTAGGCGCTACTCCTTGGTAGAGATATATTCTTGATACCATTACCGGAGGGAATTTCTTGGGTAGCCACACTTTTGAATCTTATAATGCTATGATAGATTTGTTTCGCTCACCAGCTCTTTTGGTTAATGGAACTATGTTAACTTTGGAACATGTGATGCAAAGGCTTGAAATTATTGAGAATAAAGTTGCTACTGTAGAGTTGATTGAGAATTTGGATAAAAAGATCCACAACCAAATTAGCCAATATGGATCTAAGGTGGGAGTTACTCTCAAAAGTTTTAAGGAAAAATAACCCATAATTAATGAAAGAATAGATCAGGATTCTACTAGAATCGATAAACTTGAGGGAATTATCACCAACTTGGGGTCCGCTTTTTCTTCCGTTAAAAATACTCCAAATCCTCCTACCAAAATTTCAAAGCTTGTTTATATTCCAAAAAATAAGGGTGAATCCTCTAGTAAGGAAACTGGGGATTTAAAATCAGTAAGTGTTCATCCCAATCTTTTTGCTATCATTAAGGAACCGTTTGCTACAAATGACTTTATTGATTTGTGCCTAGGAGTTTGATAATTAATAAAAAGAAAGAAACTCCTAGAGGTTATAAGTGTCTTATTTAAGAATAGCCTACCAAAGATGGCAATACCTAGATCTATCCTTGCTTTTATGCCTAGCTAGGGGCGTTAAACAATAACGCTTGTTGGGAGGCAACCCAATTTTATTTTTATACCTTGATTTTTGCTCCTGTTTAGTACTAATAATTTATCTAGCCTCTGTTTTGGTTGAGTTTTTTGTGTTTAATTAGTGTTTGTGCCAAGTAGAACCGTTGGGATGAATTGGGGGAAGTCTTTTTGATCTTGCTGTAAAAAACAGAAACTTTAGCGCTCACGAGAATTGCTGCCATTTTTATTTGGAAAGTGTATTTAGTTAATTATTTTTGCAGATGATTAATAGATAAATTCCTCACGTCCATAAATTTATTTTAGAATTTTTGGGGTTCCAGAAGTTTGCGTTATCTACAGATTACTACAGACTGTTCTGTTTTTGACAGATTCTGTTTTTCGTGTGTTGTTTGCTTATTTTGATGAAACTATGGCTAGTAAAAGAGTTTATAAACCATAGAGAAGTTGGAATACAGTAGGTTTAACACCAATACAAATAAAGATTGAGTTCATGACAGTACCTCGAAGTGGTGTTTTGTTTTCTTTCGCTAACGGAGCTCACAAGATTTTCTATTTTGAATTATGTGTTGTGAAGTTTTCTAGTTTTGGGTAAAGGTTTGATGGATTATGGAACAAGGAGTGGCAAGAGACTAAGCTTGGGGATGCCCATGGCACCCCAAGGTAAAATTCAAGGACACTAAAAAGTCTAAGCTTGGGGATGCCCCGGTAGGCATCCCCTCTTTTGTCTTCGTCTATCGGTAACTTTACTTGGAGCTATATTTTTATTCACCACATGATATGTGTGTTGCTTGGAGCGTCTTGTATGATCTGAGTATTTGCTTTTTAGTTTAACACAATCATCCTTTCTGTACACACCTTTTGAGAGAGACTCACATGATTTGAAATTTATTAGAATACTCTATGTGCTTCACTTATATCTTTTGAGCTATATAGTTTTTGCTCTAGTTCTTCACTTATGTCTTTTAGAGCACGGTGGTGGTTTTATTTTATAGAAATAGTTGATCTCTCATTCTTCACTTATATTATTTTTAGAGTCCTTTAGAACAACATGGAAATTTGATTTAATATAAAAAATTTCATAGAGGTGCATTGAATACTATGAGAAGTTTGATACTTGATAATTGTTTTGACATGTGGAGATGGTGATATTCGAGTCATGCTAGTTGAGTAGTTGTGAATTTGTGAAATACATGTGTTGAAGTTTGTGATTCCCGTAGCATGCACGTATGGTGTGTCGGTGCACAAAAAGAGGGGCACACTTTTTGTACCCCTATAACTGTGCACGGGCAGTGTGAGCCACGGGCACCACCACACCAAGCAAGGAAAGGGAGGTGAGCCAGGGTAAGACCGAAGCTCAAGAGAACTAGAACGACGCTAAGGCAAGACCACGAAGAGAAAAGGGGACGAAGCGGACTCCCCGGGCAAGATCCTTGCCGGGAGACAGTTCTAGCAGCCCCGGCAGGACCCTTGCCGTGGCGACTCATCCCGCACCTATGGAGCAAATCACCCTTGAGTCCACTGCCCCCAAAGGGCAAGGATTCGGAGAAATCCCCGTGGCGGCATGCAGATCTTTGTGAAGACATTCAAGATCAGATACGCACTAAGGAGACGACAACCCTTGGCAGGATCCCAGCCGAGGAAGACCACAAGGCCCCCGAAAAGCGCCTTGCCGGGGATGACAGCAGGCGCCTCGGCAAGACCCTTGCCGGGGCCCCGGCAAGGCCCTTGCTGAGGACACCCACAGGGCCACCATCAGGCCCACGCTGACTAAACCTCCACCACCGCATGCATGCAGCTGCTGACCCAACTAGCTGGGCAGGCACCTGCATGGCGGCATGCAGATCTTCGTGAAGGCCCACCATTGCGCCACCTCAGTTGCCTGCCTACCTACATGGCATCTCAGGCATCGCTGGCCAGGGCGCGTGTCGACACAAGAAGGAGCGGCGACGGACGAGACAGATCTCTCCCCCGTCCCCGATAAAGCAAGGACACCTGAGAAAGACACATTAAATGCGCCTTGTCATGTAATGCGAGGGATAACCTCGCATCATTGTACCCTTTCCACCTCCTGTGTGCCACTGTGGCAACCCCTTTTTCTATAAAAGGAGGTCCGAGGCGACTAGAGGAAGGATTCGGCTTTTTGGAGTTCCTCACGCCCCATAGCTAGCTCAAGAACACAGATATACAATCCACCAAAGCAGGAGTAGGGTTTTACGCATCCTCGCGGCCCAAACCTGGATAAATGAACCGTGTGCTACCTGTTTGATCCGCTCTTCTCACGACCCCGCGCCCCGCTAACAACAGTAGGGATTCTTGTGATCCCATAGGTGTCATTCCCACCGACATCTTTGGCCCGCCAGGTAGGTGGCGCAGTTGTGAGAATCGGCTCTAGCAATCAGCCCAGCACTCCTTCGTCTTCACGGCTCTTGGAGAGGGAAGGAGGCCGGAATATCAGTGCTCGAGCGACTACAAACAGAATGTAAGTTACATTGGACCCCGGATATTTCCATTCTATTATATAAAGTTATTATCCTTGGAGCTGTCGTTCTTTGTACAAAAGGAAACCTGTACGCAAATGGTGCCTTCCCCGATCGGCAATGCCTTTGTTCTGTTTCGAGTCCGCTCAATAGTTCAAATGGCTGCGTTGAAAACGGTAGGGTAGCCTTCCGCAATTGGCAAGGCTCTCAACTCTGACTCGAGTCAAACTCGACAGTTCGAGCGGCTGCGTCAAAGGTGGTAAGGAGGCTCACCCGGCAGCACGCTCACCCGGCAGGCCAATGGGGACCCGTCCCCAAGACGCCGCCTTGGGTTTCCATGCCGGCAAGCTTACCCAGCTGGCGTAGGGTGGACGTACAAAGAGGCAACAAACAGGAAAATAGCATGCATAATCCCAAAAGTACTACAAAGTTATAGTACATCACATCATTGCTGCGGTTCTAACTAAAGATGAAATTTGTCTTGGTCGTGAACCTGCAGCGGCGGTGAAGAAAAGGGATGCCTAATCCCGGCGCTGGCCTTCCACCCTCTTGATTTTGTCGATGCTGCTGATGACAGGCTTGATGCGCTCCTTGAGCACCGTGAGGTCAGTACCATCCGGCAAGCTATCCATCGCGGCATCGAAGTCGAGGTCGGGATTCCAGTATGCCATCTTCGTGAGCACCTTGGTCATGACCCCCCGACAAAGTCGCCGGGCTTCCCCGGCCAACATGGCCGCTTGGTTGGAGTGAAGATAAGCCAAGGCTCCAAGGACGCCCTCGAAGAACTGGGCCCGCTTTGTGTTGACAGTCCCGCTGCGCTCAGGGGCGTACCTCATGTTTGGCATCCCCACGGTGGCCAACTGCGAGATGACCCTGCCGGCAACGTCCTCAAGACGGCTGATCCATCTGTTCTTGCCCGCCACATATTCCTGGTGGGAGGCGGCCTCATTCGCCCGCAGCTACTTCTCCTCCTCCAGACTCCTGGTCAAGGTCTCCTCATGAGCCCTGCTCTCCGACAACATCTTCTCGAGATCCTCCAGCTTCAGCTTGAGATCTCTGACGGAGTTTTGCGCTTCGGAGAGCTTCCCAGTCCTGCTGATGACCGCTCCTTGTGCCTCCGCCAAGGCGCTGTTGAGCGTGCTCTCTTGTTGGACAGCTTGAGGGCCTGCTCCTTCAGCTCGTCCCGCTCCACCTCCAACTCCCTTACTTTGCCGGCATGGGCCAGAGCCTGGGCATCGAGTGCCTCCTTGTGCCTCTGCTCTAGCTCGCGAGTCCGCCATGCAACAAGGGCCTCGAGCTCCTCATCCTTGCCACAGAGCGCTGCGGTAAGCTTCGCCTCACGCACGGTGAGGTCCTCTTCCTGGGAATCCAGTGCGGCTTGATGCTGGTTCCGTACGGCCTCGGCTGCGGCAGCCAAGTTCGCCGCCTTTTCCTGGGCCTTCTCGATGTCAGCCATCTTCATGGTAAGCTCGACATTGCGCTTGGCCAATTCCTCCTGAAAGGCCCTCTGCTCCTCGCGAGTGTGGTGGAACCAGGTCTACGTCTCAGCAATGCGCGCCTTGAAATCCACCTCCGCCTGGTCCACCGTTGTCGTCCTGGAATTAACCTTGTCCAGACGGACATGGTAGAGCGCCTGGAGTTTTCGGAAGTTGGCCCGCATAGCGCGAAAAAGCTGCTCTTCTGGAGAACCATCACCGCCAACGCCCGGCTCATCGACAACCTCGAGCCCGATGGCGGCAAGCACCTCACCGTCAAAGACTTCCCCTTCAGCGGGTGCTCGGGAACTTGACATCCCTGGGAGATGAACGAAAAGATCGTCGCCCACCTTCAGATATCTGCCGGGGCCCGAGGTTGAGGAGGAGGGAGGCTGAGCATCAACCACCTCTTCCTCAGCAGTGGCCTTGCCGGCTTCCCCGGCAGGCCAACCATTGGTGCCCTCGGCAGAAGCCTCGCCGGTCGCCTTGGCGGCCCCCGCAGCGGTGTCCTCGGCAGCATCCTTGGCAGCCAAGAAGTTTAGAGGGCTGAGGAAGGGGGATGGTGAAGCAACGACGGCGGGCGACGGCGGAAGCTTAGGAAGGAAGAAAGAGAGGAAACGGCAGCTCTAAGATTGGAAAAGGCACGAGGAAAGAGGAGAAAGTGAGCAGCGCGCCCGCAGTTATTCCTTTTTATGGGGGAAAACACTGGCCGCCTCCTTTCACATTAACAGTGGTGTGACGCACGCCCACGAGAACCAACACCACGCATGCTGCCCACGTCACACACACCTCCCCACGCCGCGCCATGCGCGGGAGTCGTGGGAAGCGCAGCGCGCGAAGAACCTTACCGCGGTAAAAACAGCCCCGCCTACCCGCGCACTATTTTTGGGCCTAGCCCAACAACGCGTTGTGCTTATGTGTGGCCCAAGACCGGGGGCTCCTGTCGGTGTACAAAAAGAGGGGTACACTTTTTGTACCCCTATAACTGTGCACGGGCAGTCTGAGCCATGGGCACCAACACACCAAGCAAGGCAAGGGAGGTGAGCCAGGGTAAGACCGAAGCTCAAGAGAACTAGAATGACGCCAAGGCCAAGACCACGAAGAGCAAAGGGGAGGAAGCGGACTCCCCCGGTAAGATCCTTGCCGGGAGACAGTTCTAGCAGCCCCGCGCCTATGGAGCAAATCACCCTTGAGTCCACTGCCCCCAAAGGGCAAGGATTCGGAGACATCCCCGTGGCGGCACGGAGATCTTTGTGAAGACATTCAAGATCAGATACACACTAAGGAGACGACAATCCTTGGCGGGATCCCAGCCGAGGAAGACCACAAGGCCCCCGGCAAGTGCCTTGCTGGGGATGACAGCAGGCGCCTCGGCAAGACCCTTGGCCGGGGCCCCGGCAAGGCCCTTGACGAGGACACCCGCAGGGCCACCATCAGGCCCACGCCAACTAAACCTCCACCACCGCATGCATGCAGCTGCCGACCCAACCAGCTGGGCAGGCACCTGTGTGGCGGCATGCAGATCTTCATGAAGACCCACCATTGCGCCTCCTCAGCTGCCTGCCTACCTACATGGCATCTCAGGCATCACTGGCCAGGGCGCGTGTCGACACAAGAAGGACCGGCGACGGACGAGACAGATCTCTCCCCCGTCCCCGATAAAGCAAGGACACCTAAGCAAGATGCATTAGATGCGCCTTATCATGTAATGCGAGGGATAACCTCGCATCACTGTACCCTTTCCACCTCCTGTGTTCCACTGTGGCAACCCCTTTTTCTATAAAAGGAGGCCCGAGGCGACCAGAGGAAGGATTCGGCTTTTTCGAGCTCCTCACACCCCATAGCTAGCTCAAGAACACAGATATACAATCTACCAAAGCAGGAGTAGGGTTTTACGCATCCTCGCGGCCCGAACCTGGATAAACGAACCGTGTGCTATCTGTTTGATCCGCTCTTCTCACGACCCCGCGCCCCGCTAACCACAGTAGGGATTCTTATGATCCCATAGGTGTCGTTCCCACCGACAGGTGAACCGTTATGTGGTGAAGTCGGAGCATGATTTATTTATTGATTGTCTTCCTTATGAGTGGCGGTCGGGGACGAGCGATTGTCTATTCCAACCAATCTATCTCCCTAGGAGCATGCGCATAATACTTTTTTTCAATAACTAATAGACTTTTGCAATAAGTATGTGATTCTTTATGACTAATGTTGAGTCCATGGATTATATGCACTCTCACCCTTCCACCATTGCTAGCCTCTCTAGTATCGCGCAACTTTCGCCGGTACCATAAACCCACCATATACCTTCCTCAAAACAGCCACCATACCTACCTATTATGGCATTTCCATAGCCATTCCGAGATATATTGCCTTGCAACTTTCCACCATTCCGTTATTATGACACGCTTCATCATTGTCATAGTGCTTGCATGATCATGTAGTTGACATCGTATTTCCGGCAAAGCCATCGTTCACAATTCTTCATACATGTCACTCATGCATCATTGCACATCCCGGTACACCGCCGGAGGCATTCACATAGAGTCATATTTTGTTCTAAGTATCGAGTTGTAATTCTTGAGTTGTAAGTAAATAAAGTGTGATGATCATCATTATTAGAGCACTGTCCCAAGTGAGGAAAGGATAATGGAGACTTTGATTCCCCCATAAGTCGGGATGAGACTCCAGACGAAAAATAAAAAAAAGAGAAAAGAGGCCAAAAAAAGAAGGCCCAAAAAAAAGAGAGAAAAAGAGAGTAGGGACAATGCTACTATCCTTTTTCCACACTTCTGCTTCAAAGTAGCACCATGATCTTCATGATGGAGAGTCTCCTATGAGAAAAAGTGGGAATTTTTCATTATAGAACTTGTCTTGTATATTCCAATGATGGGCTTCCTCAAAATGCCTTAGGTCTTCATGAGCAAGCGAGTTGGATGCAGACCCACTTAGTTTCTTTTGTTGAGCTTTCATACACTTATAGCCCTAGTGCATCCGTTGCATAGTAATTCCTACTCACTCACATTGATATCTATTGATGGGCATCTCCATAGCCTGTTGTTATGCCTAGTTGATGTGAGACTATCTTCTCCTTTTTTGTCTTCTCCACAACCACCATTATATTCCACATATAGTGCTATGTCCACGGCTCACGCTCATACATTGCGTGAAGATTTAAAAAGTTTGAGAACATTAAAAGTATGAAACAATTGCTTGGCTTGTCATCGGGGTTGTGCATGATTTAAATATTTTGTGTGGTGAAGATAGAGCATAGCCAGACTATATGATTTTTTAGGGATACCTTTCTTTGTCCATGTTATTTTGAGAAGACATGATTGCTTAGTTAGTATGCTTGAAGTATTATTATTTCCATGTCAATATTAAACTTTTATCTTGAATCTTTCGGATCTGAACATTCATGCCACAATAAATAAAGAATTACATTGAGAAATATGTTAGAAAGCATTCCACATCCAAAAATTCTTCTTTTATCATTTACCTACTCGAGGACGAGCAGGAATTAAGCTTGGGGATGCTTGATACGTCTCCAACGTATCTATAATTTTTGATTGCTCCATGCTATTATATTATCTATTTTGGATGTTAATGGGCTTTATTTTACACTTTTATATCATTTTTTGGGACTAACCTATTAACTGGAGGCCCAACCCAAATTGCTGTTTTTTTTGCCTATTTCAGTGTTTCGCAGAAAAGGAATATCAAATGAAGTCCAAACGGAATGAAACCTTCGGGAACATGATTTTCTCAACAAACGTGATCCAGGAGACTTGGAGTGGGCATCAAGAAACAATCTAGGAATCCACGAGGCAGGAGGGGCGTGCCTACCCCCTTGGGAGCGCCCTCCATCCTCGTGGGCCCCTTGTTGCTCCACCGACCTACTTCTTCCTCCTATATATATCCACGTACACCCCAAACATCCAGGAGCACCACGAAAACCTAATTCCACCGCCGCAACCCTCTGTAGCCGAGAGATCCCATCTTGGGGCCTTTTCGGGATCTCCGCCGGAGGGGGGGCATTGATCACGGAGGGCCTCTACATCAACTCCATGGCCTCTTCGGTGATGTGTGAGTAGTTTACTTCAGACCTACGGGTCCATAGTTATTAGCTAGATGGCTTCTTCTCTCTGTTTGGATCTTCTTGGAGATCTATTCGATGTAATCTTCTTGGAGATCTATTCGATGTAATCTTCTTTTGTGGCGTGTTTGTCGAGATCCGATGAATTGTGGGTTTATGATCAAGTTTATCTATGAACAATATTTGAATCTCCTCTGAATTCTTTTATGTATGATTGGTTTATATTTGCAAGTGTATTCGTATTATCAGTTTGGTTTGTCCTACTAGATTGATCTTTCTTGCAATGGGATAAGTGCTTAGCTTTGGGTTCAATCTTGCGGTGTCCTTTCCCAGTAACAGCAGGGGCAGCAAGGCACATATTGAATTGTTGCCATCGAGGATAAAAAGATGGGGTTTATACCATATTGCATGAGTTTATCCCTCTACATCATGTCATCTTACTTAAAGCATTACTCTATTCTTATGAACTTAATACTCTAGATGCATGCTGGATAGCGGTCGATGTGTGGAGTAATAGTAGTAGATGCAGAATCGTTTTGGTCTACTTGTCGCGGACATGATGCCTATATACATGATCACACCTAGATATTCTCATAACTATGCTGAATTCTATCAATTGCTCCATAGTAATTCGTTTACCCACCATAATACTTATGCTCTTGAGAGAAGCCACTAGTGAAACCTATGGCCCCCGGGTCTATCTTCCATCATATTAATCTTTCAACACTTAGTTATTTCTATTGTCGTTTATTTTACTTTGCATCTTTATTTCTCTTTATCATAAAAAACCAAAAATATTATCTTATCATATCTATCACCTCACTCTCGTAAGTGACAGTGAAGGGATTGACAACCCCTTTATCACGTTGGTTGCGAGGTTCTTATTTGTTTGTGTAGGTGCGGGGGACTCGAGTGTGATCACCCACTGGATTGATACCTTGGTTCTCAAAAACTGAGGGAAATACTTGTGCTAATTTACTGCATCACCCTTTCCTCTTCAAGGGAAAACCAACGCAGTGCTCAAGAGGTAGTAGTGACAACTCCTGCTTCCTTAGTCACAGCAGCGGTGCCCTGTATACGGACAAGAAGAGGTGATCCATCAGAATAAGTTGGCAGGCGCCACTGAGTATATGGGTCCTCATGCGCGTGATCATCATCATCGTCATCTCCCCCTTGGTTATAAAAATTTTCAAGTATAGGTGGTGGAATGTTCACAGGACCTTGGAAACACAAGAAGGTTAATTAGTAAAGGGAAAGTAGCTAACCCGCATGCATGTGGATGAAACAATTAGAATTATGGTGGAAGACAAACGTACCGAAAGCATAAGGATTCCATGCAAAAACAGTGCCACGAGTGGTGGCAGCAAACGCAAGACCCTCATATGAATTGCATCGCAGTACTCATCCTTGTATAGAAACGGATTTTTGAGCAATATCCATGCAGTCGAACTATGAAGGAAGGCAACAAGCTTGTCGAAGATAGCAACAACTACATATGCCATTAAATTCCAAGAGCAGTCGGGAACTTGACAAATTGCTATCTTCTGTAGAGGACAGTCACCATGACCTTAGTTGAAAGTACGGTCATAACTGGTGTGCTCAACCTCTGGGCAGTTTGAGATTTTTGTAAGTGGAACCCGGTGACGAGTGTACACATTCACAAGTTCCCACTAGCAGTTGGAACCAATATAAACAACCCGATCTCCATTTGCGCCTGCCCAAGCCTTACCCTCAAGCGATGGCATCTTAACATCACACGTATCATTATAAAGTGGCACCAACTTGCACAAGGCGAGGCCTCCGTTGTCTGCGCGCCAGTGAGAAGGGTCATGGTGAAGAGGATAGGGGAGATCAAACCGCTCCTGGACACTTGGGTTCGTTGTAATGATGTTATTAGTTGAGTCGATAATGGTATTGAACGAACCTGCCATGCTAGCCGTGGTGATGATGTCGCACCGATCCATGAGTTCCTCCACCATGTCATCATTATGATCGGGGAAAGAATAATGGGGTCGTTTCTAGTCTGTTCCCTTCATGGAGAAGACGATCGAATAATGGCAGAAGGAAGGGTGAAGGAAAATGGAGGATGGAGGAAGGGCGTGTGACAACAGTTCCAAATCGAGAGGGAAAAGCGAAGAGTTGGTGGACAGTTGCCACGGTACACGAAGAGGCGCCCTGGCCTGCATACACATCCGTTCGGAAATTGTACAAAAGGACTAGCCGTCGTCTCACTGACATGTGGGAATGGGACCACATATCAACCAAGAGGCTAGTGGGGAGCGGAGGGTTGGCACAGAGGTCACACACTAACGACAAGGCCTTCCTGTCAGACCTAGCGCCCGCGTGGGATGGCTTCCGTCCCCCACACGCGCGAAGCCACTTGGCAGCCCCACACGGTCGGTCTGCCACACCGCTAGGCCAACTCCAGCGTGTGCAGCTCAGACGCGCGCTCGCTCAGCCCACTTTCCCTTGACGCCTCGGAGCTACCCAACCACGTCTACGTGTTTTGCGCACACGGCATCTGGATTTGGAGCGGATCCGGTCAGGCTTGAGCTCGCCTGATTGTGAGAGGCCATGCCGCGCCATGGACTGGCCGGGCAGCAAGCCGGAAGGCCCCGGCAAGGCCGCAAGGCCGCATGCAGGTACTGACTCCTCCTCTAGCCGCTCGGGTCTACACCGTCGGCAGTCCGCCGGCAGATACATGAATGGCGGTCGGTCGGGCTAGGTGCTGGCACAAAATCTCGTCGGCACACTGTTGCCACTCATTACGTGCGATGACTGCCCAAAGAAGGTCATGCACCGAGTGTCTACAACACCAGAACATCCCGGATGGGTGTTCATCAAGTGCTCAACCGATGGGGTATGTGCTACTTTAGCTTCGGTTGTGCTCTCGGATTAGACTTGTTGTGCTAACTTAAAATTTTATTGTGTAGAATGGATGCATGTTTTGGTATTTGGGAAGAATAGTACATAGATATATTGATAGAGCGCAATTTAGTAGATGTTGTAGCACTTTTAGCTAGCATAGAGGCTAGAGATGAGACTAGTGCACTTGTTGATAGAATAGAGGCTAGACATGAGACTAGATGCGAGGAAGCAACTTCTACCTCTTTACACTCGAAGAAGAAATAAGCATGCACGATTGAGCCTCCGCAGATCAACAATGAATGGATCGAGAAGACACTAAACCAACTTACAGGAGCAGTTATGGAAGTTGGATATCTTCTAAAATGTATTCTTTTGCTTCTTGTTTTCTTTGGTCTTGCTTTTCTTGTCAATTTTTGGTGATGTATTTCCATGTACGAAAAATCAATGATGAAAAAAAGATATGTGTTTGCGAAGAAAAATGTATGCGGCCTGGATGCGTCTGCATGTTGGGTGCATGGCCACCGCATCCGAGAAATGGCCTAGACACGACCCCATTGCCCTACCGAAACAGATAGAATCCGGGAAAAACGGAGGTCCGTTTGGGGTTGTCCATTGGAGTTGGTCTTACAAGTGGGACCGCAGTTGAGCAAACCGACTATCGGCAAACCCCCACCTCGCCCATTGTGAGATGGCTGAGTTAGAGAAATGAAGAGGTTGAAGAGATAGCTATAGCACGGACTCCAAGAAATATGGTGTGAGATGGAAGTCGTGCTGGTGGCGTGTGTCGTACTCCTGAATGCGAATGCTTGTTCTGGCCCATGCCACCCTACTATATAGTAGTAGTATCGAGGATTCGAGGTGCTGGTTACGTACAACGAACACATTAACATATGGCCCACCTGTAACATCCCAATTTTCCCAATTTGGATGTTATTAGATCATTCATATGCATCTCATATTCTTTCCATGCATTATTTTTGCTTTTCGGTAATATTCAAATCATTATGCAACAAAGGCAATTTATTGGAGCGGAGATAACATGACTTCTCCCCTGGTTTTAAAAATTTTCATAATGTGCAGAATATTGTTTCCAGTTCATCTGATGTGTTCCGGAAATTTTTGCAATCTTCAAAATATTTTCTTTGATTGTTTTATTGCTGTTTGTGTTGCCTATTGCATAAAAACTATTTTCGAAAACTGCATTAGTGTTGGAACTAGTGTTCCTGTAGTTTATATTAGTAGTATAGATTTTACTGTGTGTCTAGGTATTTTTATTTAGATTTTTCTGTTGTGTATGTTATTTTAATTATTTTTGATTCTGTAGTGGTGTTTAAAAAAAAAGGAAACTCAGCGCTGCGGCTCCACGCACCCGTGGCCTAGCACTGCGCGGCCGCCGCCCAGCCAGCCAGCCGGCCCTGCAGTGTCGCACCACACCGTCGCGGCCCAGTCTCCCGCACCTCCAGCTGCGAAGCGGTACGCACCAGCCGCTGCACCTGACCCGCGCTCGTAACCCGACCCGCCGCCCCTCTCTATGACCAGCGGGCCCCGCACCTATCTCCTTCCTCCGGTCGGATGCACGCACAGCGCGCGCACAGGCCGAGCTGAGCCTGGATCGACCAGTGCCCCTGGTCCACCTCGAGCGATCCCGAGCCGCCGTGTGCAAGCAGAAGACCCAGGGCAACCTCGCATCCCCTCCTCGATCTTCTCCGTCGCCGCACACTCTGGTTAGGGCGAAACGCATCTCTCGAGAAGCATCGCCGACCGCTGCCGTTCGCCGGGCGATTTCACCGCTGTAAGAACTCTCAGACCCGCGCTGCCTGCTCCACTCGATTCCCCGCTCGAAGCCGCCCTCGCTTGACATATTTTTGTTGCCGAAAACGCAGCAGAGGGAGAGGAACAAGCCGGCCGACTTCACCGGAGCTCCCCGGAGTTCACGTCTTCGCCACCGCCGTTC
Source organism: Triticum aestivum (assembly GCF_018294505.1). Classification (NCBI taxonomy): domain Eukaryota; kingdom Viridiplantae; phylum Streptophyta; class Magnoliopsida; order Poales; family Poaceae; genus Triticum; species Triticum aestivum. The sequence continues at coordinate 312,878,389 of NC_057803.1, forward strand.
GAGGACGCCCCGTCTCCCTTTAACCTCACCAACGCCTCCCCCACTCACCGCCGCACCCATCCGTCGCTTCAACTTCGCCGGAGACTCGCCGGAGAGCCTCCGCCGCCGACGCCCGATCGCCGCCGCATCCTCTGTTTTGCTGGTGAGCACGTGCGTGCATCAAAACACCTGAGCCAATCCGCAAGCGACACATGGTAAACCGCTACAGTGAACGCTACAGCGATCGCTACACTATTTTTACAGAATAGAATTTTCTTTTTTTTCACAGATTTTCATCCAAAATTCTTTTAGCTATATCTTTTATTCCATAAATCCAATTTAGGTAATTCTTTTTTCCTTTGATCTCACATAAATCAGCCCTTCACGACAGTACCAAAAATTCTCATGTTTGCACTGTTTAAATTTGAATTCGTTCAAATTCAAATTAAACCTTCTGGAGGCCATAACTTTCAAACCGTTTATCGGAATCGAGTGATTCTTTTTGTGCTGTGACCGCAGTGCAACTTAGGTGCTGTTATGCTGCTGTAGTTGAGTTTCAAAAATGGTTTTCTTGCTGTTGGTTTTGTTTTGGTTCTATTCGTGTTCCGGTGGTTGATTTGTTGAATTGTGTGAAACGTGTAGATTGTCCGGAGTGCGACGCGAGCTATTGTCAGGAGTGTGACTTTCTGAACCAGAACCAAGGCAAGTTACATGTTGATCATCCTTTACCTATTGTTTTCTATGCATGTAGTTATATCACACTATGAATATATGCATGTATAGGAATACTATATTATTTTTGCTATGCTGATGAGCTATCTTCCCGTCTTTGCAAATCGTGGTAGTGGTAGGTTGCTATGCTTTGTAGACGGGGGTGGTTCGTGTATTCATTGAGTTTATGTGAGGATTATATATTTTAACAAATTGAGTAGTAACTCAGGATTTAGCTCACCTCTAGGCGGAAGTGGTATTGCTTGGTGTTGAGGGAAGGCATCATGGGGTCTTGCACCTTTTCCAAGGCCATGCGCTCATGAGAGTGCACCCTAAGTGGAATGCCGCCCGGGCTCAAAAAGATCAGACAGACTTTGTGACTAGTAGCTTCCATGTGCGGCCACTGGCTATATGGGCTCTGGCTTAGTTGATCAGTTGTTGGAACCCTTGCCGAGACTGTGTCGACAGATGTAGCATATGTAGGTGGGATGTGCCCGTCAGGTGGTTAAGGGAACCTCTTCTGAAAGACTTCGTCTCAATCTTCGGATTGGGTCTAGTGGGTAAAGCGTACAAAACTCTGCAGAGTATTAAAACTAATCATGATTAGCCGTGCCCCCAGTTATGGGTAAATTTGAGCCACTATGCCATTACAGTTGTTGGATGATCTTGACAAATGTGACACTTAATAAATTTGTTGGGCAACTTAATAAAGGGTAGGTTGGAGTTGATTTTGCCAACTCAACCTTGTGCATTTAATTGTAGTAATAAAAGAAATAAATAAAAATTTGACTATTAGGTAGTTATTAGGATAAAATCAGCTTTCTGCAAAATAAACACCCAAGCCTTCCTTTGTTGTGCTATGCATATACATGTAGGTCTGCTTTATTATTACTCCTGTGTAACTTGCCAATACATTCCAAGTATTGACCTATATGGCTGCAACGTCTCATGTTGCAGGATATTCAGACGAAGAGTAAGATACCGTTAGTGTCGCGAGTCTGCACTCAGCATCGCCAGTGGGCTATGATGGGACTCATCGTTATTTTCTGATACTTTCCGCTGTTTGATTGAATAAAGCTAGCCAAGTGCTATGCAGATTGTTTTATTTTATATATTCTGGATCATACATTGTAATAAATGATGCACTTGCTATTCTGGTATTCATCTATACTGTGTGTGCTAGCGAGTTCACGGTAAGCACAGAGACTCAAATCCTTCGAGGTTTGGTCGTTACACCATCTCACACTGTGGCCAAATTTCCTGGAGTCTGTGTTAGGTTAAAAAGTGTTCTTTGTGAGGGTGGGTGGCTGGTCTCAAGTTTAAAACTTTTTGTATTACGTACGTAGACGTATAGATAGTGCAGCATGTGAAGCTAGTACAAATAGTGTACTATTGTTGATTAGCCTCAGCTAATAACCTGTTGCAATGCACGTACAATTATGTATTCGGAAAATATATTTTTTCCTTGTCACAGCACCCACTCAGAAAAGCGACTTGAAAGCCATTCATAAATTTAGTAAGTTTATAACAATCATATCATTTTATTACATACAACAGGTCATCAACCCACAACGACAATGAGGATACATTTTAAATACTAAAGTTTTCATCACACAACAATTAACAAGCAATGAAATGAACTTCAACTCAACCAATCCTCAGCGTGCTGAATGCTTGCTTTAAACCACAAGTGATTCTCCGGAAATGGCCAGCTACTGTCAATCTCGAGACCAATGCAGGACTGATCATCCAGGCTGAAGCAGCCTACTATATCACGACCAGGATAAGGAACCATCACAATGTTCGAGGTATAGATACAGTTGCTTCTCATAAATGGTAGTAATGTTGTGTCAACAGAAGTTGGATCGCCTTTCACCATCATTGGATAGTTTTGTCCAAGGAAGAGCGAGTTTTCTCCAAGACTATCAGTAATGTACCAGGGAGAAGGTGTTGGCGCTAGCACACTAGTATCCATCCTGAATACCATGCAGCGGGTGTTGGAATAGGTCCGAAGAGTGCGACCATGGGAGACAACACCTGCTCCCTTAGTAGTAACATTAGCAGTGGGTTGTATACAGACAAGAAGGGGTGATCCATCGGAATAAGTTTCCAGGTGCCATTGATTATATGGGCCCTCCTCGTCCTCATGCTCATGATCATCACCATCGTCATCTCCCCCTTGGTTATAAATTTTTTCAAGTATAGGTGGTGGAATGTTCACAGGACCTTGGAAACACAAGAATAAGGTTAATTAGTAAAGGGAAACTTGCTAACCCGCATGCATGTGGATGAAACAATTATAATTACGGTGGAAGAGAAACGTACCGAAACTATGAGGATCCCACGCAAAAACAGTGCCACAAGTGGTGGCAGCAAACACAAGACCCTCGTATTGAATTGCATCACAGTACTCCGTGTACAGAAACTAATTTTTGGGCAATATCCATCCAGTTGAACCACGAAGCACGGTAACAAACTTGTCGAAGATAGCAACATCTCCATAGTTCCTGTAATGCCAAGAGCGGTTGGCAACTCGACAAATTGCTATCTTTCGTAGAAGACAGTCACCATGATCATATTTGAACGTGCGTAGAATACCGGTGTGCTCAACCTCTGGGCAGTCTGAGATTTTCCTAAGTGGAACCCGGTGATGAGTGTACACATTCACAAGTTCCCACTCGCAGTTGTACCCAATATAAACAACCCAATCTCCATTTGTTCCTGCCCAAGCCTTGCCCTCAAGCGATGGCATCTTAACATCATACGTATCATTATCAAGCGGCATCAACTTGCACAAGGCGAGGCTTCCCTCGTCCCCGCGCCAGTCAGCAGGGTCACGGCGAAGAAGATAGGGGAGATCAAACCGCTCCTGGACCCTTGGGTTCCTTGTAACGATGTTATTAGTTGAGTCGAGAATGGTCTTGAACGAACCTGTCAGGCTAGCCGAGGTGATGACGTCGCACCGATCAATGAGTTCCTCCACCACGTCATCTTTTAGATCGGGGCAAGAATAACGGAGTCGTTTCCGGCTTGTTGCCTCCATGGAGAAGACGATCGGCAATGGTAGAAGGAAGGGTGAAGGCAAATGGAGGAGGGAGGAAGAGCATGCGACATCAGTTCTAAATCGAGAGGGAAAGGTGAAGAGTCGTTGGACGGTTGCCAGTTTGCCACGGTACACGAAGACGCGCCCTGGCCTACACGTCCGTTTGGAAATTGTACAAAAGGACTCGCCGTCGTCTCACTGACATGTTGGAACAGGACCACATATCAACGAAACCTGGTGTGTAATTTCTCGTGCAATATGCGATCTGGCCGCGTTGGCCCGAGGTGTCGCATTAGTTATTGACCTTAGTTTTTTAACATACAATCTGGGTGGATAGCTCCTGTGGTCATCATACGTGAGCGGATATATAGGTGGGCTAGGTGGGCAGGTGACAACAATCTATGTGCTAAAAGAGTTGATCCAATGCTTGGTTTTGTTTGGATTTTCCAACTATGAGCATTGGATAGAGTGAATCAATGGATTTCGTTCAAAGTTATTCTCATACAATAGAATGGTATAGGAACATGGAGAGATTTGGTTGATATAGGAAGCGGCTATCCGAGCATAAAGGACGGGTCAGATTTTGACGATGATGATCTCCGAGCTTTGACGAAGGAAATGTGCCCATTAGCGAGAAAATTGGCTGAAGAGACAGAGCTTTCTTATTACCAGTCAATTTATGACACCGACAACAAACGGGTTAATGCGCCAACTCATGATGTGGAAAATCTTATCCCGCTAATCCATAAACATACCTATGCCGCTGATGTTGAACCCTCCACACTTATAAGCGATGAAGCTGTATTCAAGCCCCTAACTGGAATCGACTGGGCAACCATTGACTTCCAGCCACTAGGTGAAGAGCAGGAAGATGAATCGGCGGAGGATGATACACAGCCATCAAGTCAGCTCGGCAAACAGTCATGATCCGGAGGCCGGTTTAGCCTTCTGCATACTGCAACACTTGGTGAAAACAATTATCCTTTTGGGCATCAAATCGCCTTGTAATAGGCTAGTTTTAAATACTTGGTCTGCTATGCCATCGTGCATATTCACTTTGCATGACACTGTGTAATCCCTCATGATTATGCTATGTCTGCTTATGATCCTTAGCAGCTTTATTCAACATGTTTCTACTTATAAAAAGTGTCCCTGGTGGTTTATCGCTGGACGGGTCATAACGCCCAACATATAACCCGGGTTTATAACCAAGGTTGTACTTAAGAATAACCAAATATGAAATATATCATACCTGCGATATTGAATCACATCATTGGTTTACCAAATTTTGTTGTAAGGGTGATAACTCAAACCTTGAGTACTGATAACTCCTCCATGTTGTGCCGATTTACAGTAAAGCCCTACCGGGTTTTAATAAACACCGGATTATCCGTATATCATATTGACGACTTGTAGTCGAAAGCCAGACCGGGTCAATGAACACCGGATTATAGCTGAGTGTATGCTGACGACTTATAATCGACAGCGAAGCCGGGTCAATAGACACCAGCAATACTTTTAGTTTGCTTGGCCGACTTATAGTCAACAGCCAGGCCGGGTCAATAGACACTAGATTAGTATAAACCGCATCAAAATAAATCTCAAAAAGAAAGATTGCAAAAGAAAAGCATGCAAAAAAACGAGGCTTTTCATGGGCTGCCAGGCCACTGAGTTAAACCATTTTACAAAGCCTTATAAGATGGATCTCACATTAACCAATCGTCAGTTTAACTAAGACAAGTTCATGGTCTGTATAAGATTGACTTGTCAAACGTTCAACGGGTCATACCAGGATTACCTGGGCAGAGTGACTTACCTAAAAATGCACGATAACCCGAGGTTTTAGGTGAATACACCTGGCTTCCAAGCATGGCTTTTATAGCCTATTACAAGGTTATAGACTATGTATTCTTGTAGAACAAAGAGCCCCCAAGCAATATTTTGAGTTGTGCTCAATGGATGCCTATGTTTGAGTTGTGCTTTGCAATAGACTCTCTTTGGCTCCTTTTGACTTTGTGTATCTATAACACCCACGATGCGGCTATATCTTCCACGTGTCGGAGCACGACTTAGAGGCATAACCGCATAGTAGGCATGTCGCAAGAGGGGTAATCTTTACACATCCCATGTACTGAATAAGAAAGGGATAAAGAGTTGTCTTACAATCGCCACTTCACACAATACATAAATATAACAATACATCATCCAGAATACAATCAAGGTCTGACTATGGAACCAAATAAAGAAAGACAACCCCAAATGCAAAGATCCCCGATCGCGCCAACTGGGCTACTCTACTTATCGTCCGGAAAGGAAACATAGTAACGTCCCGAATCCTCGTCAAACACCCACTTGAGTAAGGTAGCGTCCCCCGCACTGGCATCATCGGCACATGCATCTGGTTTTGGAAGTAATCTGTGAGTCACGGGGACCCAGCAATCTCACACCCTCGCGATCAAGACTATTTAAGCTTATGCATAGGAAAGGGTAGTGAGGTGGAGCTACAGCAAGCACAAGCATAAATGGTGGCTAACTTACGCAAATGGGAGCGAGAAGAGAAGCAAAGGACGGTCGAGAAGCTATAAAGATCAAGAAGTGATCTTGGAACTACTTACGTTCACGCATATCACGAGACCATGTTCTCTTCCCGGACTCTGCCGAACAGAGACCATCACGGCTACACACACGGTTGATTCATTTTAATTAAGTTAAGTGTCAAGTTTTCTACAACCGGATATTAACAAATTCCCATCTACCCATAACCGTGGGCACGGCTTTCGAAAGCTCAAAACCCTGCAGGGGTGTCCCAACTTATCCCATCACAAGCTCTCACGGTCAATGAAGGATATTCCTTCTCCCAGGACGACCCGATCAGACTTGGAATCCCGGTTACAAGACATTTCGACAATGGTAAAACAAGACCAACAAAGCCGCCCGATGTGCCGATAAATCCCGATAGGAGTCGCACATATCTCGTTCTTAGGGCACACCGGATGAGCGCTCTGTACAACTAAAACCAAACCTCGAGTTTCCCCGAGGTGGCGCTGCAAAGGACTCTAGTTTGGACCAAAACTCAAAAGAGCACTGGCCCAGGGGTTTAAAATCAAGATGACCCTTGAGTCCGCGGAACCCAAGGGAAAAAGGCTTAGGTGGGAAATGGTAAAACCAAGGTTGGGCCTTGCAGGAGGAGTTTTATTCAAGCCGAACTATCGAGGGGTTCCCATTATAACCCAACCGCGTAAGGAACGCAAAATCAAGGAACATAACACCAGTATGACGGAAACTAGGGCGGCAAGAGTGGAACAAAACACCAGGCAAAAGGCCGAGCCTTCCACCCTTTACCAAGTATATAGGTGCATTAAAATAAACAATATATAATAATGATATCCCAACAATAATCGTGTTCCATCAAGGAACAAACTCCATCTTCACCTCCAAGTAGCAACGCTATAAGAGGGGCTGAGCAAAGCGGTAACATAGCCAAACAACGGTTTGCTAGGAATGGTGGGTTAGAGGCTTGACATGGCAATATGGGAGGCATGATATAGCAAGTGATAGGTATCGTGGCATAGCAAAAGAGCGAGCAACTAGCAAGCAAAGATAGAACTGATTTCGAGGGTATGGTCATCTTGCCTGCAAAGTTCTCCGAGTTGCCGAAAACTTGATCCGTATAAGCGTGCTCCACGGGTTCCTCGATCACACACTCGTCTCCCGACTCTACCCAAGGCAAGCACACAAGCAAAAGACCAACAATCAATCACGGTGCAATGCGCAAGCAACATGATGCAATACATGGCATGATATGCGGGATGTGATATGCAATACATATGCGTGCTCCGGAAGGAAAAGATTGAACCAGGCCTCAACTTGGAAAACCTAGAGTGCCGCTGGGAAGATGAGTTGATTTCGGTCAAAATCGATATAAATATCACCGGAATAGGATGCACGGTTTGCAAATGGCAAGCAAAACAATAATGACACAATTCTATGATTAACAGCACGATGCCATCTCGAATGCAACAAGAAACTAAGCTACAACACTCCAACATAGCAACAAAGCACACGACACTGATCTACTCAAGATGCTTGACAGAAGATGAACACTGAGCTACGGCTAAATCACACTACAACAGGTTCAAACAAGCATGGCAAAAGTGCAAAAGATATCAGCATCACAGACTTAGTGAAAATACTAACATGTTAGGAATTAACATCAGGAAGCAAAGTTTAGAACACGATAACAACATGCTATAGGAATAGAACATAGCAAACCAAGGCATGGCATGAATCTACTCAAATCATAGAACAAAAGTCCCTTACTGCAATAAGCCAAAAAGGATCAGAAGATATGATGGTACCCATGTAAACATGGCAAGTTTCGCTAACAGATTCAGACTTAGCAGAAAACCGAGCATGGCAAAACAGAGTTATGAAGGGCTCTTTGCGAGCTCGATTCACTCATCACAAAGCCTTGCATGACAAACTAAGCATAGTACCAGCATGAAGACATGATCATGAAGCTAATCAAAGCAAGAACAAGCTCATAGCGTACATGGATCAACTACAACATCCTTGGCAAAATTGATCAACACGTAAACAATCTGCCAGGAACATTTTATAGAAAAAGTAGAGCAAGATTTAAACATGCTAGGGCAATCCATAATTGCAAATAGGGCATGGATGGATAGAGCATGACCATATGTCTAAATCATCCTTACTGAACATACCCAAAAGAAGCATGGATCTCGCTGTAGCAACATGGATGAATGGCATAAAAATAACAGCAGGGAAATGACTTAGTAAAATTCTAAGTCCCTGAAATCAGCAATATTACGAGAGCTACTTTGCATTCTTGTGCTAGTCACCAAAAAGATCACAAAAGTACATGGCATACACCCGTGTAAAGATGGCACGGCATAGCCCAATACACATGTAGGGCTCATGACCATATGCAGCACACAATGTCGTGGTTCTAAGCCTGACAGTAGAGTGGGGGTAGGTATGGAGAGGCAAGGTCCTAGCTATGGAGAGGTTGTAAACACAAGGGATGTACGAGTTCAGGCCCTTCTCGGAAGAAGTAACAGCCCTACGTCTCGGAGCCCGGAGGCGGTCGAGTGGATTATGAGTATATGAGTTACAAGGTGCCCAACCCTTCTGCCTGTGGAGGGGGGTGGCTTATATAGAGTGCGCCAGGACCCCAGCCAGCCCACGTAGGAGAGGGTTTAAGGTGAGTTAAGTCTGGGGCGTTACTGGTAACGCCCCACATAAAGTGCCTTTACTATCATAAAGTCTACTTGATTACAGGCCGTTGCAGTGCAGAGTGCCTCTTGACCTTCTGGTGGTCGAGTGAGTCTTCGTGGTCGAGTCCTTCAAGTCAGTCGAGTGTGTCCCTCGTTGGTCGACTGGAAGGCGACTTCTTCTAAGGGTGTCCTTGGGTAAGGTACTTAGATCAGGTCCATGACCCTACCCTAGGTACATAACCCCATCATTAGCCCCCGAATGGATTGAGGCTTCGAGTGAGGAAGGAGTTGATGTCGTTTCCGATTAACCTTTGCGCTCTGGTCGTGCGTTGTCCTGGACCAAAGAATCTCTTCGTCGACAGTGAGCAACTTGTCTTCAGTCGACTCGATCCATTCTATTCTTGCGTCGAGTGATCTTTCGGGCTTCGACGATCTCCGAGCGACGGATCGCCGGAAACCCCGTGTCTGACAGACTGATCTGCTGTTCGCGGATTCCGCGGGATGCGAAATTTGGGGACGCGCGCGAAGCGGAGCGGACCGCGGCGTTCGGATGGGACGGGACATAGACGCCTCGATCTCCGCGCCGCTTTTTTCGCCACGTATCCCGTCTGCATAACTGTTCCTGGATATGATTAGATCGACCGGGCCCACCTGTCATCCACTCGGAAGGGACCTTATAAATGCGCCCGGCGAGGATTTCTGTACTGTGCCTCAGCATTTCTCTCTCTCTCTCTCTGCTTCCTTCTTCCCCGCCCAGCGTGCTCGCTCTCGCCCCCGCACCACTTCCCTTCGCGCATCTCGCCGGCAACCATGGCCAAGGAGAAGACGGCGGCGCTGGAACGTGCGAAGAAGGCGTCGGCGTCGGAGAAGGCAAAGGGGAGATCCACCAGCCGCGGCGGGTCCTCGTCCAGATCCCGCCTGCCGAAGGGTTGGGTCCAAGGAGACTGGATCCAGTCGACCATCACAGAGAATGACCTCCTCGACATGGCCAACGAGGGCTTGATCCCTCATGGAGCTGCGAGGCTTCCGGGGAAGGAGTGGCAGCCCCAGCCAGAAGAGGGTGAGTGTGTGCTCTTGGCCACCCATGTTGATCGTGGATTTTCCTTGCCGCCGAGTGTTTTCTTCCGTGGCTTCTTGAATTTCTTTGGGGCGCAGCTCCACCACTTTACCCCAAACTCTATTGCCTATCTTGCCGCGTTTGTGTCCATGTGTGAGGGTTTCCTGGGCTGTCGACCGCACTGGGGTTTGTTCAAGCATATATTCACGTGTCGCTCTCAGACCGTGAAGAAGGCGAGCCCAGGTGATGAGAGAACCCGAGTCGTCCAAATGTGTGGGGGTCTGGGGATCCAGGTGAGGAATAAGAGCACCTTCCCGCCCATGACCTTTCCCGAGTCAGTCAGAGGCTGGCAGTCGACTTGGTTCTACTGCCAGGTCCAGTCGACGCCAGGGCAGTCGAGTGGACTCCCTCAGTTTACCATGGACCGAGTGAACAAGCCCTCCCTCTGAAGTTGATTCCGGAGGAGAAAGCTGACGTGAAGATGTTGATGGAGCGCGTGGTGCAGTTGGTTCGGGAGGGAGTGACGGGCATGGATCTCCTGGAGGTCTTCCTTAGGCGTCGCATCCAGCCCCTTCAGTTCCGGAGCCACTGCATGTGGTTGTACTGTGGGACCGAAGACGAGACTCGAGTCCATCCAGAAGCAGTCGACGATGTCACTCTGGAAAGATGGATGGTAGCCGTTACCGGAAACAAGGACAACCCACGCGGAGCCAGAAGGATTCCTCCACTCGACCACAACAGCGATCCAAACAAGGTACGTTGCTCTGCTCTCCACTGTGTTCTTGTCGCATTCATTTCTGTTTATCCTGCCGACTGGTCGACTGATCCTTGTCTTGATATCTGCTAGGCTCTCACCGAGCTGTACTCGATGCCCAATGGGGCCCAAGCTCCGACTGAGGAGGGTGAGGCGAGTGGGGGCGAGAGCCAGGAGAGGAGGAATGGGACTCGGACGTTGCAGAGGATGATGACGACGATGATGATGACGACGGTGATGAAGATGACGTTGAGGACGAGGAAGAAGAGGAGGAGGAGGTCGTACCACCGCGTTCAGAAAGGCGGTCGAAGCTTGTCCACGACCCTTCGACTGAACGTGGCAAGGGGGTTGCGACCGTTGCTCAGTCGACCAAGCGCCCTCGGACCACCTCTCCGGTGCCGACTGAAAAGGCGCCGAAGCAGCCCAGGGCGGCCTCGTCGAAGCCGATCAAGCTCCTGCCGAAGATGAAGGTGTCCATCCCCACCATATCAGGGTAATCGTGCTGCTTAAGTCTTCTTATTTTGTGTGAACTTTGTCTCTGGTCGACGCTGAAGTTAGTCGACTGATCCTTTGGAGTTGCAGTGCTGCTACTTCTGAAACCTCAGCCCGGGCTGATGACCATGAGATGGAGGACGCAGCAACTTCGAACCCAGGTACTGTATTCTTAACGCCGTTCTTAGTCGACTGACTCGCGATCTCTGATCCTGATTCTTCTCCGTAGCTCCACCCAATACTGTTATCGATCTCCCTGATGATGATGAGGATGAAGAACCACTGAAGCGCAGGAGGAGTAGGAAAGCGTCCGCCAGTAAGGTGCCCCAGGATGTGACGGCGCCTGAGATTCTGATTGCGGAGGAAGAGAACACCACTCGACACACGGTGTCCTTCGCAGATCCATTGACGAGTGCTCAGCAGCCCTCCCTCTTCACGACGCACCACGTCCCAGAGGACCAAGCTGGCGCGGCGAAGGAAGCGATACGCCAGGCGGGAATCATGATGGAGCAGTTAAAGACCATCCGGGATGCGAGCCAGGCAGCTTATGACGCCAGTTCTGCCCTTCAAAGCAATGTTCAGGTCAGTCGACCACTGTTTGTTCTGTTGGATATGCTACCAAAAACTTTTCCTTCCCGGACTTTATAGTAGTCACCCACTGGGTGTGTCGATTAAACTCCGTGTTAGCGGGGGCACGCTGAGTGCACCCGCTGGGTGTAGTCCCCAAGGCTAAGGTCGACTGCTGGCAGTCGGCCTTAGGCTTTATGATGTCAATCTTTCTGTCAGTCGACTATGTCGACTGGATTTCACAAACCGGTGGGGGCACGCTGAGTGCACCCACTGGGTGTAGTCCCCGAGACTGTGGTCGACTGCTTGCAGTTGATTACAGTCTTAAAGAATACATCTCTCTTTTTTTTTGAGGTCGACTGGTCGACTTTGTCTTCAACAGAATTAGTGGGGGCACGCTGAGTGCACCCACTGGGTGTAGTCCCCGAGACTACGGTCGAATGCTTGTATTCGGCTGTAGTCTTAGAAACGTGTGTTTTTTCCTTTTTCACTCGGAAGTGAATTATATTTGACATTTAGTCGATTGGTTCTTCGCAGAACTCTTGCGATCTTGTGGCTCGCTACTCTGAGCTGGAAAACAAGCACACTCAACTCGAGCTGAGCTTGAAGCTGGTTCAGGAGAAGCTGACGAAGGCAAAGGAGGAGACCGAAGGTATGTTTGGTGAGACCTTGACGACTGCTTTTCCCCTTGCTTGTTTCAAAATCTGACCTTGCTGTAACTTGCAGGTAAGGTAAGGGAGGCCCAACAGAAGAAAGACCTCGAACTAGCTGAGAAGATCAAGCTTGCTGACGAGAAGTTAGCTTCAGTCACCAAGCTTGAACAAGACAATACCAATCTGAAAGCTGCTCTTGGGATCGCCAACAAGGAGGTCAGTCGACTAAAAACTGATAAAGCTGCCCTGACCGACCAAGTCAGCAAATTGACTGGGAAGAAAACTGATCTGGAGGCCTTCCTGAGTGGTCTTGCCAAGAAGCTGTTTCTTATGCTTGAAGGTAAACCTCTATGCTTGGCAAACATTTCCAATTGTGGTTTTTCCATTCGACCATCCCCTTGACTTAGTGATCATCCTTGCAGAATTTTGTCAAAACTTTGAAGAAGAAACTAGCCGGCTGGAGCCAAACCTCGACCCCGTCAATTCTCCGGTGAACGACGAAGTTGCCATGGATGTTTTCCGACTGGAGTCTCGTGTTGCAGCTGTCGTGGACTATCTCGCACGGCTGAAGGCCGCCACATCTCGCATCGACTCGACGCTCTGGCCTGAGGAGACACTTCAGAATGACCTTGAGTCGCTGATGGCCCGCTTGAACACGATCCCTGGTCGAGTGCAGGAATGGAAGAAGTCCTCGGCTCGGTGTGGTGCAGATGTTGCTCTGTGTCTGGCCCGAGTCCACTGTAAAGATGCGCGAGAAGAGAAGCTGGCGGCTCTTCGGGTGGCCAATACCAAGAAGCACGACTTCAGGTCCTTTATGGAAACTTTCCTTGCAGCTGCCACCCGGATCGCCGACGGAATTGATCTTGATGAATTCGTTGCACCTTCCAGCCCTCCACAGGAGGGGTAAAAAACCTCTTCTGGCTCGACGCTTTAAATTTGCCTCGGTATGCCGAGTGGAATTGTAACGATAAACCTTAACAGGCTTAACGCCTGAGCACTTTCGGTTCCTTTAGATATCGATTCGAACTTGAATTTAGAGCTTGAATACAATTGCCTTTGGCTCGAAATGTCTTTTGCAGGTTCAAAGCAAGGCGCCTTTACTGCAATCGACTTATTCTTTAGTCCACTTAGGCGAGCACTGGGCTGCAGCTAAGCCCCCGAGTGAGAGGTTTACTCTTCACTCGGCAGGATTTTTATAACTTAGGCGAGCATAGGGACTGCAGCTAAGCCCCCGAGTGAGAGGTGCTCTTCACTCGGTAGGATTTTTATAACTTAGGCGAGTGCTTGGACTGCAGCTAAGCCCCCGAGTGAGAGGTTGCTCTTCACTCGTAGGATTTTGATAACTTAGGCGAGTGCTTGGACTGCAGCTAAGCCCCCGAGTGAGAGGTTTGCTCTTCACTCGGTAGGATTTTGATAACTTAGGCGAGTGCTTGGACTGCAGCTAAGCCCCGAGTGAGAGGGTTGCTCTTCACTCGGTGGATTTTTATAACTTAGGCGAGTGCTTGGACTGCAGCTAAGCCTCCGAGTGAAAGTCTGGCTTACCACTCGGTAGATTTTTATAACTTAGGCGAGTGCTTGGACTGCAGCTAAGCCCCCGAGTGAGAGGGTTGCTCTTCACTCGGTAGGATTTTGATAACTTAGGCGAGTGCTTGGACTGCAGCTAAGCCCCGAGTGAAAGTCTGGCTTACCACTCGGTAGGATTTTTATAACTTAGGCGAGTGCTTGGACTGCAGCTAAGCCCCCGAGTGAGAGGGTTGCTCTTCACTCGGTAGGATTTTTATAACTTAGGCGAGTGCTTCGACTGCAGCTAAGCTCCCGAGTGAGAGGGTTGCTCTTCACTCGGTAGGATTTTGATAACTTAGGCGAGTGCTTGGACTGCAGCTAAGCTCCCGAGTGAGAGGGTTGCTCTTCACTCGGTAGGATTTTGATAACTTAGGCGAGCACAGGGCTGCAGCTAAGCCCCGAGTGAGAGGGTTGCTCTTCACTCGGTAGGATTTTGATAACTTAGGCGAGCACAGGGCTGCAGCTAAGCCCCCGAGTGAGAGGGTTGCTCTTCACTCGGTAGGATTTTGACAAACTTAGGCGAGTCCTTGGACTGCAGCTAAGCCTCCGAGTGGAAGGCTGGCTTACCACTCGGTAGGATTTTGATAACTTAGGCGAAACGGATTCGCAGCTAAGCCTCCGAGTGGGAGTCTGGCTCACCACTCGGTAGGATTTTACAAACTTAGGCGAAACAGATTCGCAGCTAAGCCTCCGAGTGGGAGTCTGGCTCACCACTCGGTAGGATTTTTACAAACTTAGGCGAAACGGATTCGCAGCTAAGTCACCCACTGAGGGGGAATTTTATTGGACAAAAATAAAAAGTGACAGAAATTATGGAGGAACTATGACACTATTATTTTGAGGTCCATGAACTACAGAAGTACTTTATTGCAACTCATCCGAGTGATAAAACTTAAGTATAAAATGGGCGGAGTAGCTCCGCGTTCCAAGCTCGGGGCTCGTCGATATTATG
Organism: Triticum aestivum; assembly: GCF_018294505.1. Lineage (NCBI taxonomy): Eukaryota > Viridiplantae > Streptophyta > Magnoliopsida > Poales > Poaceae > Triticum > Triticum aestivum. The sequence continues at coordinate 312,893,400 of NC_057803.1, forward strand.
CTTGACGTTGTAAAGACGGTACGCCCCGTTGTGGAGAACCTTGGTGACGATGAAGGGGCCTTCCCAAGAAGGAGCAAGCTTGTGTGGTTTGTGCTGATCCACTCGGAGAACTAAATCTCCTTCCTGGAAGGCTCGACCTCTCACATTTCTGGCGTGGAAACGACGCAAATCTTGTTGGTAGATGGTCGACCGGATCAGAGCCATCTCCCTTTCTTCCTCTAAAAGGTCGACTGCGTCCTGCCGCGCTTGTTCAGCCTCTGCTTCGTTGTAGATTTCAACTCGAGGAGCATTGTGGAGAAGATCACTCGGCAAGACTGCTTCAGCTCCGTAGACCAAGAAGAATGGAGTTCTTCCGGTCGACCGATTAGGTGTGGTCCGCAGCCCCCAAAGCACTGAGGGAAGTTCGTCGACCCAAGCTCCAGCCGCGTGTTTGAGATCACGCATCAGTCGAGGCTTCAATCCCTTAAGAATCAGTCCATTAGCTCGCTCTGCTTGTCCATTCGACTGCGGATGGGCGACTGAAGCGTAGTCGACCCGTGTGCCTTGGGAGTTGCAGAAATCTCTGAATTCCTCCGAGTCAAAGTTCGACCCATTATCCGTAATGATGCTGTGCGGGACTCCATATCTGAATATTAGTTCCCTGATGAAGCTAACAGCAGTACCGGTGTCAAGGCTCTTGATTGGTTTAGCCTCGATCCACTTGGTGAACTTGTCGACTGCCACCAGTACATGCGTGAAGCCACTTCGTCCTGTTCTCAAAGGACCGACCATGTCCAGTCCCCATACTGCGAAAGGCCAGACGAGTGGGATGGTCTTCAGAGCCGACGCAGGCTTGTGCGACATATTCGAGTAGAACTGACATCCCTCGCACTTATCCACTATCTCTTTTGCCATCTCATTCGCCTTTGGCCAGTAAAATCCGGCTCGGTATGCTTTGGCCACGATGGTCCGAGAGGACGCATGATGACCACAGGTCCCCGAGTGGATATCATTGAGGATGAGTCGACCTTCTTCTGGTGTTATGCACTTCTGACCAACTCCAGTCGCGCTTTCTCTGTACAATTGTCCTTTGATTACGGTAAAGGCCTTAGATCGACGGACGATCTGTCGAGCCTCTTCCTCATCCTCCGGGAGCTCTTTTCTCAGGATATACGCGACGTATGGAACTGTCCAGTCGGGAATGACCACCAAGACCTCCATGATCAAGTCGACCACCGCTGGGACTTCAACAACAGTCGGATCCGTGGCACTCTTGAGCTGTGGAGTTTCTTCGGTGAAAGGATCTTCTTTGACTGACGGAGTGTGTATATGCTCCAAGAACACACCACTCGGAATGGCTTCTCTCTTGGAACCTATCTTTGCTAGATCATCAGCTGCTTGATTTTTCAGTCGGGGTATATGATGGAGCTCTAACCCCTCGAACTTCTTTTCCAGCTTCCTCACTGCACTACAGTATCCAGTCATGGCTGGGCTTCTCACGTCCCACTCTTTCATCACTTGGTTGACCACTAAATCCGAGTCGCCATAGACCATCAGGCGACGGACGCCAAGTGAAATGGCCATGCGCAACCCATATAAGAGGGCCTCATATTCTGCCTCATTGTTGGAGGAATCAAAGTGAATCTGGAGCACATATCTGAGCTTATCACCTCTAGGGGAAACCAGGACAACCCCAGCACATATCTGAACTTCAGTCGGCTGCTGCTGTTCAATCCACTCGGCGAGGAAATCTGCTATTGCCTGGGACTTAATGGCTTTCTTTGCCTCGAACTTGATATCAGGGGGAAGAAGTTCAATCGCCCATTTGGCCACTCGACCAGTTGCATCTCTGTTGTGCAAAATCTCTGATAGTGGAGCGTCACTGACGACTGTGATGGAATGATCAGAGAAATAATGAGCAACCTTCTTTGTGGTCATGTATATTCCATACACAAGCTTCTGATAATGAGGATATCTCTGCTTGGATGGAGTCAAGACTTCAGACAAATAATACACTGGGCGCTGAACTTTGAGAGCTTTTCCTTCTTCTTCCCGCTCGACCGTAAGCACAGTACTGACGACTTGTCCTGTGGCTGCGATATAGAGCAACAGAGGCTCTTTGCTGATTGGAGCAGCAAGCACCGGCTGGGTGGAGAGCAGAGCTTTTAGCTCGGCAAACGCTGCATCAGCTTCTGGAGTCCACTCGAACTTGTCTGTCTTCTTCATCAGTCGGTAAAGAGGCAATGCCTTTTCACCGAGTCGTGAGATGAATCGACTTAATGCGGCCAAGCATCCAGTAAGCTTCTGGACATCGTGCACTCGCACAGGGCGTTTCATTCGGAGAATAGTGCCAATCTTCTCTGGGTTAGCGTCGATTCCCCGTTCGGAAACGAGAAAACCGAGTAACTTGCCACCAGGAACTCCAAATGTGCACTTTGATGGATTGAGCTTGATATCATATCTTCTGAGGTTGGCAAATGTTTCGGCGAGATCAGCGAGCAGGTCGGAACCTTTTCGTGACTTGACAACAATATCATCCATATATGCTTCCACATTCCGACTGATTTGAGTGAGTAGACACTTCTGAATCATTCGCATAAATGTGGCTCCGGCATTCTTGAGGCCGAATGGCATGGTGATATAGCAGAAGCACCCGAATGGAGTGATGAAAGCTGTTTTTACCTCGTCGGGTCCGTACAGACGGATCTGGTGGTACCCGGAGTAGGCATCTAAAAAAGATAGCCTCTCGCATCCCGCGGTCGAGTCAACAATTTGATCTATGCGAGGGAGAGGAAAATGATCTTTCGGGCAGGCCCGGTTGATGTGCTTGAAATCAATGCACATTCGGAGCGACTTGTCCTTCTTAGGAACCATGACGACATTAGCGAGCCACTCGGAGTGGTATATCTCTCGGATAAATCCTGCCGCCAACAGTCGAGCCACTTCTTCACCAATGGCTTTTCTCTTCTGGACGGCGGACCGCCGAAGATGCTCTTTGACTGGTTTTGCAGATGAGTCGACTCTTAGGCGATGCTCAGCCAGTCCCCTGGGAACACCTGGCATGTCAGCGGGCTTCCATGCAAAAATGTCCCAGTTCTCACGGAGGAACTGGATGAGCGCTTCTTCCTATTTTGGGTCGAGTGTTGTGGAGATGCGGGTCGGAGCTGCATCGGGGTCGGTCGGGTGAATGTGAACAGGCTTCGTCTCACCGGACGACTGGAATGCAGACTCTGTGGCGGGTTTCTTTGATCGCAGCAAGTCACTCGGATCTGCGTTTTGCTTGTATTCCTCGAACTCGACCGCTGTCACCTGGGAATCGGCAATCTTGGAGCCCTTCTGAAAGCACTCTTCTGCCTTTTTCCTATCACCGGTGACAGTGATCACTCCTTTGGGGCCGGGCATCTTCAATTTGAGGTACACGTAACATGGTCGAGCCATGAACCGTGCGTAAGCTGGTCTCCCCAAAATGGCATGATATGCACTCTGAAAATCCACGACCTCAAACGTCAACTTTTCTTTGCGAAAATGTTTCGAATCACCAAACACCACATCCAAAGCTATTTGGCCGAGTGACTCGGCTTTCTTCCCTGGTATAACTCCATGAAAGCTCATGTTACTAGTGCTCAGTCGGGACATCGGAATGCCCATTCCTTTCAGTGTGTCTGCATACAACAAATTCAGCCCGCTTCCACCATCCATCAGCACCTTTGTCAGTCGAGTGCCTTCGACAACTGGATCGACCACCAAAGCTTGCCTCCCAGGGGTGGCAATATGAGTCGGGTGATCAGATTGGTCGAATGTGATGGGTATTTGAGACCATTTCAGATAATTTGCTTTTGCTGGGGCAACCATGTTCACCTCTCGGTTAATGACTTTCAGTCGACTCTTGCTTTCCACATCTGCAAAGATCATCAGAGTGGAGTTGATATGCGGATATCCTCCTCACTGTCCTCCTTGTCTTCAGCCTTGTCTGACTCCTTCTCCTTGTCCTTAGACTGTTTTCCCTGAAACTGCTGGATCAGGAGTCGACATTGGCGAGTGGTGTGCTTCGGGTAGATGATATTCCCCTCTTCGTCTTTCTTCGTGTGGATGTGACATGGCATATCCATTACGTCATTCCCTTCTTTATCCTTTACCTTCTTGGGGTTCCAGGATCCTTTTGGTTTCCCCTTAAACTTTCCCTGAGTCACGGCCAGAGCCTCTCCAGGAGCTGCCGGTTCAGCCTTCCGCTTTTGTTTCCGACTGGTGTTTCCTTTTTCCGACTGACTCGGCTTGTGCTTGCCGCTTCGGAGTCGGTCTTCTTCTTCGCCGTTGGCGTACTTGGTAGCAATCTCCATCATCCGACTCAAGGTCATGTCACCGGTTCGACCAAACTTCAAACTCAGTTCTCTGTTCTTGACGCCATCTTTGAAGGCGCAGACTGCCTGATGATCAGACACATTCTCCACAGTGTGGTGCAAAGTGATCCACCTCTGAATATACTCTCTGAGAGTCTCATTAGCTTTCTGCACGCAGACTTGCAACTCTGTCAATCCAGCTGGTCGCTTGCAAGTTCCTTCAAACGTTCTGATGAACACTCGGGACAGATCCTCCCAAGTGTAAATGCTGCTAGGAGGTAATTGAGTCAACCATGCCCTGGCAGAACCTTCCAGCATGAGGGGCAAATGCTTCATGGCCACCTCGTCGTTCCCACCACCAATCTGAACTGCCACTCGGTAGTCTTCAAGCCAAGTTTCAGGCTTAGACTCACCAGTGAACTTGCTGACTCCTGTTGCCAACCTGAAATTGGGAGGGATAACTGCGGCTCTGATAGCTCTGCTGAAACATTCAGGACCAGAAACATGCACTCGACTGCTTGTGGGTGCATCTCTGTCGAGTCCGCCTCGATGGGCTCTGTTCCGGTCGACCAAACCTTGCACGATAATGGATCGCGCGTCGAAGCCTGGTTCTCTGGGGTCGACTGGAACCCTTCGCCCTGTACTGTACTGACGCCTGTCATCTTGCTGCCGAGGAGCGTAAGACCCACCCCTCGGAGGGGAATTGGGCACTCGACGCCTATCATCTCGGTCGAGTCGGTCGCCATATTGATCTCGCCGATTCTCGCGCCCTTCACGCCGCGGAGGCGATCTGGGGCTGTGAGCCGACTGAACCGTATTCGCAGTGACGGATCGACTGTGAATTCTGTTGCGCGACTGAGACACGGCTGAATTCTGATCTCCTGCTGCCCGGAGCAGATCCCTGATCTGCAGCAAACCTCTGCCAGCTTCCGACTGCGAAGGCTGGATGGACTCGGCTATACGGGCCGCAGCTGCTAAATTCTGGATTGGAGTTCGATATACCTGAGTCGGCGGGAAGAGTTGACGTCGATTGGTGTCGGGAACTCGTTGCCGCGCGCGCTCGTCGAGTGCTCGCTGAAGATTCTCCAGTCGAGTGCGTTCGGCCAAATTGGCCAGACGTGCCTCCTCCAAGGCACGAGCCTCGGGGGTTTCTCCTGCGATGGGAGTACGCAGGGGATCCTCGTTCCTGCCTAGAAGTTCCTCTCTTTGCAGAGAGTCGAGTGGCTCGGGCTGGTACTCCTCGTAGCCTCGTGCAGGGTCGCCGCCGTCACCTGCTCCACCATCACGGGCGAAGCCAGGGGGACTGTGGGGACCGTCGACCATTAGGATTTCCGCCGCTGGATCACTGCTACCGCACTCGGATGCAGTCTCTACGGAGCCAGTCAACAGGTCGAACAAGCCGTAGAGAGATTCGTTGGACTCGATTGGGGGTAGGTATGGAGATTCGTTGGACTCAACAGGTCGAACCTGCCCCACGGTGGGCGCCAACTGTCGTGGTTCTAAGCCTGACAGTAGAGTGGGGGTAGGTATGGAGAGGCAAGGTCCTAGCTATGGAGAGGTTGTAAACACAAGGGATGTACGAGTTCAGGCCCTTCTCGGAAGAAGTAACAGCCCTACGTCTCGGAGCCCGGAGGCGGTCGAGTGGATTATGAGTATATGAGTTACAAGGTGCCCAACCCTTCTGCCTGTGGAGGGGGGTGGCTTATATAGAGTGCGCCAGGACCCCAGGCAGCCCACGTAGGAGAGGGTTTAAGGTGAGTTAAGTCTGGGGCGTTACTGGTAACGCCCCACATAAAGTGCCTTTACTATCATAAAGTCTACTTGATTACAGGCCGTTGCAGTGCAGAGTGCCTCTTGACCTTCTGGTGGTCGAGTGAGTCTTCGTGGTCGAGTCCTTCAAGACAGTCGAGTGTGTCCCTCGTTGGTCTACTGGAAGGCGACTTCTTCTAAGGGTGTCTTTGGGTAAGGTACTTAGATCAGGTCCATGACCCTACCCTAGGTACATAACCCCATCACACAACAAATGTAGCAAAAATGACAAATGCTCATACTCTGCTAAGAATCAACACCTAACATTTTATAGCACTCTTGCGTCAACTATTTGGGCATCAAGATTGACTCAAACAAGCATGGCACAATGGAGCAAAATGAAGAGCACATCCAGACGAACATTTTTATATATTGCACGCACAAAACGGAGCTACGGTCACATAGTTATGGCATGATGAATAGTGCATGAAAATATAGCAGACTTGGAGAAAAACAAGGTCAACCCTAGGGTTTGGATCTGGATCTGGATCCGGGCGGCGCGCGACCCAAGGTAGACCAGACCAGAGGGAGAAGGGCGGCGCCGGAGAAGAGCTCGCCGGAGTTGGAGGTGCGGGGACTCGGTGGTCGGGCGCGGACGACGAGGGACTTGCCAGGGCGAGGCAGCGGACGGCGAGGCGCGGACAGCCACCGGAGTTGGGAGGCATGGCGAGGTGTGCCGGCGAAGCGCGAAAGCGGCAGCGGGCGGATCCGCACGGGCGGCGTGAGATCCGAGAATCGATGGGCGGCGATCCGGCGGGAGACGGCCGAAGGGGCCTGCGCGGGCCTGCCGCGGGCTTTGGCGGGCCGCGGCGGCGTGGAGCAGACGGGGACACGCGGTGGTAGTTTACTGGTGCGGGGCGGCAGCACGATTTTTGCGCGGCGCACAGGGGACTTTTAGGGTTTTGGACTGCGAGATTTCGGGGGGGAGGCATCAATTTATAGGTAGAGGGAGCTAGTCGAGTCCAAATGAGGTGCGGTTTTTGGCCACGCGATCGTGATCGAACGGCCGAGAGGATGGAGGGGGTTTGGATGGGTTATTGGACCACTTTAGAGGGGTGTTGGGCTGCAACACACACGAGGCCTTTATGGTTTCTCGGTTAACCATTGGAGTATCAAACGGACTCCAAATGGCACGAAACTTGACAGGCGGTCTACCGGTGGTGTACCAATGCCGCTTGGCAAATCTCGGTCCATTCCGAGAATGTTTAACACCCACACATGAAAAAGAGGCAAAAGGGGGTGCCAGAGGACATAGGAGTGTCAGATTGCAAAATGGACAATGGGAAAAATGCTCGGATGCATGAGACGAACACGTATGCAAATGAGATGCACATGATGACATGATATGAAATGCATGACATGGAAAAAAATGCCAAACAAATACAAACCCAACCACGAAGGGAAAACATAACTTAGAGCCGACAATGGCAAGAGTTGGAATACAAATATGGTAATTTACATCCGGGGTGTTACAACACTCCACCACTACGAAAGGATCTCGCCTCGAGATCTAGGACTGAAAGTACTCCGGATATTCGGAACGGAGGTGGTCCTCGCGTTCCCAGGTGGCTTCTCGATCGGAATGATGTGACCACTTCACTTTCAGGAATTTGATAGACTTGTAGCGAGTCTTGCACTCAGTTTCTTCAAGAATAGCAACGGGATGCTCATGATAAGACATGTCTTCTTGGAGATCAATCTCTTCAAAGTTGATGGTGCGCTCAGGCGTCTTGAAGCACTTGGAAAGTTGAGACACGTGAAACACGTCGTGCACGTTTGCAAAGTTGGATGGAATCTCAAGTCGATAGGAGAGATCGCCTCTTTTGCCAATGATCTTGAAAGGACCCACGTATCTAGGGGCAAGCTTCCCTTTGATACCGAAGCGACGAGTACCTTTCATTGGAGAGACACGGAGGTAGACATGGTCTCCGATCTCGAAAGCCAAGTCACGATGCTTGCTATCATAGTAACTCTTCCGGCGCGATTGCGCGGCTTTGAGATTTTCACGGATGAGTTTACACATTTCTTCAGCTTCTGTGATTAAGTCATTGCCAAGAAGTTGGCGTTGACCAGTCTCTGACCAATTAAGAGGAGTACGGAAGTTTCTGCCATAGAGAATCTCGAATGGGGCCTTGCCCGAACTCGACTGGAAGATATTGTTGTAGGAGAACTCGGCATATGGAAGACAATCTTCCCAATTCATACCAAAGGAAATGACACAAGCCCTGAGCATATCTTCAAGAATTTTATTTACTCGCTCGACTTGGCCACTAGTTTGAGGATGGAAGGCTGTGTTGAAGCGAATGTTGGTGCCCACGGCCTTCTAAAAGGAATCCTAGAATTTAGAAGTAAAGATGCTCCCACGATCTGAAGATATCAACTGCGGAATGCCGTGCAAGGAGACAATCCTGGAGGTATATAGCTCTGCCAACTGAGCTACTGTGATAGATTCCTTGATAGGAAGAAAATGAGCCACTTTAGTGAGCTTGTCGATGACATCAAAGATAGCATCATTGCCACGCTTGGACTTGGGAAATCCAGTCACGAAGTCCATCTCAATATGGTCAAACTTCCATTCTGGAATGGCAAGAGGTTGGAGGAGACCAGGTAGTCGTTGGTGTTCTGCTTTCACTCTTCTGCAGACATCACATTCGTTCATGAACTGAGGAATTTCTCGCTTCATTCGAGTCCACCAATATGACTGCTTGAGGTCATGGTACATCTTCGTACTTCCAGGATGAATGGATAGGAGGGAATTGTGAGCCTCGTTCATAATGACTTTACGTAGATCACCTTGAGGAACCACAATTCGATCCTCTAAGAATATAGTATCTTTGTCATCAAGGCGATAACACTTGTACTTGGGTTGGCTCTTGGCAATCACATTTTTCACCTTCTTCACCATTGCATCAAGAAGTTGTGCCTCACGAATTTGATCTTCCAAAGTAGGAGAGACTTGGAGGTTGGCAGGAAATCCTTGAGGAATAACTTGGAGATTAAGTTTGCGGAAAGCTTCACAAAGATCCGGTTGGAAGGGCTTGAGAATTAAACTCTTGCAGTAAGCCTTCCTTCTCAAAGTGTCAGCAATGACATCGGCCTTACCTGGAGTATATTCAATACTCGGATTATACTCTTGAATCATTTCAACCCAACGAGTCTGCCCGAGGTTGACGTAGGGTTGAGTGAGCATGTACTTGAGGCTCTTATGATCAGTGAAGATGTCCACTTTCCTTCCCAACAAGAGATGTCTCCAAGTTAAAAGAGCATGGACAACTGTCGCCAACTCGAGGTCATGAGCGGGTAGTTCTTTCTGTTGGGCTTCAACTGGCGAGAGGTATAGGCCACAACTTTCTTCTCTTGCATTAACACAGCACCGAGACTTTGCAGGGAGGCATCACAGAAAACTTCGAATGGTTTGGATTCAAAACTGGAGCTATGATTAACTTCTCTTTGAGGGTGTTGAAAGCGATGTCACATTCTGGCGTCCAGACATACTTCACATGGTTCTGGAGGAGGTTGGAAATAGGCTTTGCAGTCTTAGAGAAATTATCAACGAATCTTCGACAATAGCTTGCAAGCCCAAGAAAGCTGCGGAGCTGCTTCACATTCTCAGGCGGTTCCCAATTCACAATTGTAGACATCTTCTCAGGATTAACAGCAATGCCCTTGGCTGAGATGATATGCCCAAGGTAGAGAACCTCATCGAGCCAAAACTCACACTTCGAAAACTTCGCATAGAACTGATGTTCTCTGAGTTTGTCCAACACCAATCTCAAATTCTTGGCATGATCCTCCTTGTTCTTGGAAAAGATCAAAATATCATCAAGATACACCAAGACGAAATCATTTGTGTAAGGGATGAAGATGAAGTTCATCATGCGAGAGAACGCTGGAGGAGCATTGACAAGGCCGAAAGACATGACAGTATATTCATAAGAATGATAGCTTGTTCTGAATGCTGTCTTGGGGATATCTTGTTCACGAATGCGAATCTGATGATAACCCATACGGAGGTCAAGCTTGGAGAATACTTGGGCACCTTTATGTTGCCCGAATAGCTCATTGATGTTTGGAAGTGGGTACTTGTTCTTTATTGTCTTCTTGTTCAATTGGCGGTAATCGACACAAAGTCGGTCCATTCCATCCTTCTTCTTGACAAAAAGAACACCACAACCCCATGGAGAAGAACTCGGTCGGATCAGACCCATACGCTCTTGTACATCGAGTTGTTTCTTCAGCTCCTTCAACTCTTCTGGTCCAAGCTTGTAAGGACATTTGCAAATAGGTTCCGTGCCAGGCTCAAGATCAATGACGAATTCAACTGGTCGGTGAGGAGGCATTCCTGGAAGCTCTTCTGGAAAGACATCTTGATATTCACAAATGACTGGAATCTGGTAGATGGCATTTAACTCGCCCTTCTCATTGAGAGAAAACAACCAAATGGTATCATCCCGAGCGGCAAAGATGATCACATCCTTAGAAGAGTGTGTCAATTGAATCTGCGTGGCAGCACAATCAAGCTGAGCCTTGTGCTTAGAAAGCCAGTCCATGCCGAGAATTAGATCAATATCCGAGTCATCAAGAACAATTGGAGAAGCCAGCAATATGTAGTCGCCCATCTCGATAGAAACATCCGGGACGCAGATATTAGTTGACATTTGCTTGCCCAGGGACACAATTGATAACGTTCTAGGTAATTGTTGATAATCACACTCGTACATTGATGCAAAAGGTTTTGAAATGAAACAATGCGATGCACCAGTATCAAAAAAGGACTTTTGCAGGAATAGAGTTAACTGGAAGGTTAACCATGATCACTTCTGAAGAGTCCAGTGCCTGAGCTGTGTTCATCATGTTGACCTTAGCATGCTTCGGATTATGCTCGACCACTGCATTGCTGGCAGATCTCACAGGAGGAGGAGGCGGAAGACGCCTTTGGTTGAAGAATTTGTTTGCATAGTGCCCTTTCTGCTGACTCTTGTTGCAAGTCACCTCTAAGAGAGAACGGTGATAAGGAGCACTTGACCTTGGAGCATGAGACGAAGCTTTGTTCTGATAGCCTGGGTTGGGTGGGTGGGAAGGTCTATTGCCACCTTTACTCTTCTTCTGATAAGGCTGAAGGAATGGAGGAGGAAGAGGCAACCAGAACTTCTGTTGCTTAGCTGCCACTTGAGTTGAAGAAGAAGAAGGAGCTGCATCCCTGACTCTCTTCTTGGAAGCATCGCACTTGATCTGAGCAGCTTCTTGCTTTAGTGCCATGTTGTAGAAATCATCATACTTGGTCGGCTCAAAAAGCACAAGAGCTAGTTGCAGATCTTCTCTAAGGCCACCTCTGAATTGATAAATCATGCTCTTCTCATCAGGGACGTCTTGTTTGGCGAAGCGAGCGAGCCTCTGAAACAGGATGTTGTACTGGTAAACAGACATGCTGCCTTGCTTGAGATTGCGGAACTCCTCGTGCTTACTCTCAGCAACACTTTGAGGAATGTTGTGATCTTTGAAGTCTCGGCAAAAATCATCCCAGGTAATCACACAACCTCCTCTAGAATCTTTGTATTGTTGATACCACTCAGCAGCTCGGTCTTTGAGTTGGAACGAAGCAAACTTGACAAAGTCCTCAAGCCTGACGTTGCTACACTCAAAATGTTTGCAGATATCCACGAGCCAGTCATCAGCATGTGTGGCCTCGACACAGTTACTGAAAGACATTGGCTGGTTTGCGAGGAACTGATTCAGGGTAGCAAACTGAGGTTGATTGTTGCCTTGGCCTTGATTTCCTTGGTTGCGCTCTTGCAAGAGTTGCAAAAGCATCTGAGTGTTGGCGTTGGTGGCGGACATGATAGCTTGCCATGCCTCCGGAGGTGGAGGTGGTGGCGGAGGTTCCGGATTCTGACACATTGGAGGAGCCATCCTGAAGAGGTTGACATCCGTTAGCATCTTGAAAGAGATATATTGAAGCTGAATCAATGGATCGAAATTGCAACATATAGCCTTAACATTCGAACAAGAATGAACGAATGAATTCCAAAGTAAATCATCACACTTCCATAAGTTGAGAAGCCACTTAGATAGAGATAGATGAATAAAGCAACAAGGTATGGATATGAACAAATAATTGGTAAGGATTACACAATCTCAAACAAAATATCTGCGTGAAGAAATAATAGAGCTACATGAATTCCCACCTATGAGACTCCCGAAACTTTCTGGTTATGCAATCAGGTGTTGGGGATATAGGGGAAGCATAATATCTCACCCAAAACTAGAAAATCCTACATCCGGTTGTATCCATCCTTCAACACATAACCAAGAAACCTTCAGAAATCATTTACCTCAACCTACGAAAAGCATCCGTTATATGAGTTATGGCAATACTCCCGAACTCCCGCCCCAGTACTGGGTAGCGTCGAGGTTATCTCACCAACAACTGCATAAAGGAGATTTTCGATGTCGGCAAACTCAGGTATTCTAGAACTGCAACGATAAAATTGTGACGATAACACCTCGGAGCTCAACTCCCCGGGACACTGCCACAACCCCTAAATGTCAGGAGTCACCAAGAACAATGTTCTCGTCACAAAACCATCGGAACGATTCCAAGATACCCGCGTGATCCTAATTTTTTTTGTGAAATTTGCGGAGAGAAGAGTCAAAACTCTATGTCAGGAGGCCTCACCAGAATGACAAAGGGACTGAGGAGTAAAAAAGAATCCTACTCTCCGATATATATAATCCTATAAGACTCAAAACATTTTCTAGACTCAACAACGTCAGCGATTCGATCAAGCAGGGGGCTCCTAAGTCGGGGAAGGCTCTGATACCAACTTGTAACACCCACGATGCGGCTATATCTCCCACGTGTCGGAGCACGACTTAGAGGCATAACCGCATAGTAGGCATGTCGCAAGAGGGGTAATCTTTACACATCCCCTGTACAGAATAAGAAAGGGATAAAGAGTTGGCTTACAATCGCCACTTCACATAATACATAAGTATAACAGTACATCATCCAGAATACAATCAAGTTCTGACTACGGAACCATATAAAGAAAGACAACCCCAAATGCAAAGATCCCCAATCGCCCCAACTGGTCTCCTCTTCTGATTGTCCGAAAGGAAACATAGTAACATCCCGAATCCTCATTGAACTCCCACTTGAGTTCGGTAGTGTCCCCCGCACTAGCATCATCGGCACCTGCATCTGGTTTTGAAGTAATCTGTGAGTCACGGGGACCCAGCAATCTCACACCCTCGCGATCAAGACTATTTAAGCTTATGGGTAGGAAAGGGTAGTGAGGTGGAGCTGCAGCAAGCACTAGCATATATGGTGGATAACTTACGCAAATGGGAGCGAGAAGAGAAGCAAAGCACGGTCGAGAAGCTATAAAGATCAAGAAGTGATCTTGAAACTACTTACATTCAAGCATAATACGAGACCGTGTTCTCTTCCCGGACTCCGCCAAAAAGAGACCATCACGGCTACACACATGGTTGATTCATTTTAATCAAGTTAAGTGTCAAGTTTTCTACAACTGGATATTAACAAATTCCCATCTGCCCATAATCGCGGGCACGGCTTTCGAAAGTTCAAAACCCTACAGGGGTGTCCCAACTTAGCACATCACAAGCTCTCATGGTCAACAAACAATATTCCTTCTCCCAGGATGACCCGATCAGACTCGGAATCAAGGTTACAAGACATTTCGACAATGGTAAAAAAAGACCAGCAAAGCCGCCTGATGTGCCGACAAATCCCGATAGGAGTCGCATGTATCTCGTTCTCAGGGCACACAGATGAGCACTCCGTACAACTAAAACCAAACCTAGAGTTTCCCTGAGGTGGCGCTGCAAAGGACTCTAGTTTGGACCAACACTCGGAGGAGCACTGGCCCGGGGGTTTAAAATAAAGATGACCCTTGAGTCCGCGGAACCCAAGGGAAAAAGGCTTAGGTGGAAAATGGTAAAACCAAGGTTGGGACTTGCTGGAGGAGTTTTATTCAAGCCGAACTGTCGAGGGGTTCCCATTATAACCCAACCGCGTAAGGAACGCAAAATCAAGGAACATAACACCGGTATGACGGAAACTAGGGGGGCAAGAGTGGAACAAAACACCAGGCATAAGGCCGAGCCTTCCACCCTTTACCAAATATATAGCTGCATTAAAGTAAACAAGATATAATAATGATATCCCAACAATAATCGTGTTCCATCAAGGAACAAACTCCATCTTCACCTGCACCTAGCAACGCTATAAGAGGGGCTGAGCAAAGCGGTAACATGGCCAAACAATAGTTTGCTAGGAAAGGTGGGTTAGAGGCTTGACATGGCAATACGGGAGGCATGATGTAGCAAGTGATAGGTATCGCGGCATAGTAAAAGAGCGAGCAACTAGCAAGCCAAAATAGAAGTGATTTCGAGGGTATGGTCATCTTGCCTGCAAAGTTCTCCGAGTTGACAAAAACTTGATCCTCATAAGCGTACTCAACGGGTTCCTCGATCACGAACTCATCTCCTGGATCTACCCAAGGCAAGCACACAAGAAAAAGACCAACAATCAATCACGGTGCAATGCGCGAGCAACATGATGCAAAACATGGCATGATATGCGGGATGTGATATGCAATGCATATGTGTGCTACGGAAAGAAAGGATTGAACCAGGTCTCAACTTGGCAAACCAAGAGTGCCGCTGGAATGATGAGGTGATTCCGGTCAAAATTGATCTAAACATCACCGGAATAGGATGCACGGTTTGCAATTGGCAAGCAAAACAATAATGACACAATTCTGCGATTAACAGCACGATGCCATCTCGAATGCAACAAGAAACTAAGCTACTGCACTCCAACATAGCAACAAAGCACACGGCAGTGATCTACTCAAGATGCTTGACAACAGATGAACACTGAGTTGCGGCTAAATCACACTAGAACAGGTTCAAACAAGCATGGCAAAAGTGCAAAAGATATCAGCATCACAGACTTAGTGAAAATACTAACATGTTAGGAATTAACATTTGGAAGCAAAGTTTAGAGCAAGATAAGAACATGCTACAGGAACATAACATAGCAAACCAAGGCATGGCATGAATCTACTCAAAGCATAGAACAAAAGTCCCTTACTAACCATAAGCTAAAAAGGATCAGAAGATATGATGGTACCCATGTAAACATAGCAAGTTTCGCTAACAGATTCAGACTTAGCAGAAAACTGAGCATGGCAAAATAGAGTTATGAAGGGCTCTTTGCGAGCTCGATTCACTCATCACAAAGCCTTGCATGACAAACTAAGCATACTAAAAGCAAGAAGACATAATCATGAAGCTAATCAAAGCAAGAACAAGCTCATAGCGTACATTGATCAACTACAACATCCTTGGCAAAATTGATTAACACATAAACAATCTACCAGGAACATTTTATAGCAAAAGTAGAGCAAGATTTAAACATGCTAGGGCAATCCATAATTGCAAATAGGGGCATGGATGGATAGAGCATGACCATATGTCTAAATCATCCTTACTGAACATACCCAAAAGAAGCATGGATCTCGTTGTAGCAACATGGATGAATGGCATAAAAATAACAGCAGGGAAATGACTTAGTAAAATTCTAAGTCCCTGAAATCAGCAATATTACGAGAGCTACTTTGCATGCTTGTGCTAGTCACCAAAAGGATCACAAAAGTACATGGCATACACCCGTGTAAAGATGGCATGGCATAGCCCAAAACACATGTAGGGCTCATGACCATATGCAGCACACAACAAATGTAGCAAAAATGACAAATTCTCATACTATGCTAAGAATCAGCACCTAACATTTTATAGCACCCTTGCATCAACTATTTGGGCATCAAGATGGACCCAAACAAGCATGGCACAATGGAAAAAAAATCGAGCACATCCAAATGAACATTTTGATATATTGCACGCACAAAACGGAGCTACGGTCACAGAGTTATGACATGATGAATAGTGCATCAAAATATTGCACACAGAGAAAAACGAGGTCAACCCTAGGGTTCGGATCTGGATCAGGATCCGGGCGGCGCGTGACCCAAGGTTGACCGGACTAGAGGGAGGAGGGCGACACTGGAGAAGAGCTCACCGTAGTTGGAGGTGCAGGGACGCGGTGGTCGGGCGCGGAAGGCGAGGGACTTGCCGGGGCAAGGCGGCGGACGGCGAGGCACGGACGGCGAGGGACTTGCCGGGGTGAGGCGGCAGATGGCGACCGGAGCTGGGCGGTGCGGCGAGGTGCGCCGGCGAAGGGCGAAAGCGCCGGCGGGCGGATCCGCTCGGGCGGCGCGAGATCCGGGCGTCGGCGGGCGGCGATCCGGCGGGAGACGGCCGAACGGGCCTGCGCGGTCCTCTCGCGGGCCCGGGCGGGCTGCGGCGGCGCGGAGCGGATGAGGACACATGGCGGCGGATCACTGGTGCGGGGTGGTGGCGCGATTTTTGTCCGGCGTCGCCCGGACGTGTCCGGCGGCGCATAAGGGAATTTTAGGGTTTTGGACTGCGGGATTTCGGGGGGGGGCATCAATTTATAGGTAGAGGGAGCTAGGAGAGTCCAAATGAGGTGCGGTTTTCGGCCACGCGATCGTGATTGAACGACCGAGAGGATGGAGGGGGTTTGGATGGGTTATTCGGCCACTTTAGAGGGGTGTTGGGCTGCAACACAGACGAGGCCTTCACGGTTCCCCGGTTAACCATTGGAGTATCAAACGGACTCCAAATGGCACGAAACTTGACAGGCGGTCTACCAGTGGTGTATCAAGGCTGCTTGGCAAATCTCGGTCCATTGCGAGAAAGTTTAACACCTGCCTATGAAAAAGAGGCAAAAGGGGGCGCCGGAGGATATAGGAGTGTCGGATTGCAAAACGGACAATGGAGAAAATGCTCGGATGCATGAGATGAACACGTATGCAAATGAGATGCACATGATGACATGATATGAAATGCATGCCATGGAAAAAATGCCAAAAAAAGACAAACCCAACCACAAAGGGAAAACATAACTTAGAGCCGATAATGGCAAGAGATGGAATACAAATATGGTAAGTTACATCCGGGGTGTTACACTAGCAAGCCCCCAAGTTTTTTTTATGTGGCTTATGAGATGGATGAATGGGTAATCAGGACTCCACTTCATAAACAGAAGCCCCCATGTAACCAAAATCTTTTAAGGAAGAATGGCAGAGGCCCCTCTTTAGCAGGGATGTCGGTTTATTACATTGATCATCATAATATATACATTGTCAAGAATATGTACATAAGAGGAGCCTATGGCTCAGGTGTAGTAAGGCCGAAGATGAGCGATATTCCACAGTCGCTGGGTCTCCTCCTCCGATTTACGTGAGTCTTTGTGCTCTCGAACATCGATAAGGTAGTATGACCCGTTGTGCAAATTATTGCTGGCCCCAAAGGGTCCTTCCCAAGGTGGGGATAATTTATGCATATCAGTCTGATCCGGGGTGAGCCGGAGCACCAGATCCCCTTCTTGAAACATTGTGGTTTTAACACGACGACTATGATAACGACGCAGATCTTCCTGGTAAATCATCGAACGAGCCGCTGCAATATCACGCTCCTCATCTAACAGGTCAAGTGCTTCCTGACGTGCTTTCTCATTGTCATCTTTAACATAAGCCGCCACACGGGGTGAGTCGTGACGGATGTCACTAGGGAGAACCGCCTCTGCTCCGTAAACCATGAAAAAAGGTGTGTAACCCATAGATCTGTTGGGCGTGGTATTGATGCTCCATAATACAGAAGGTAACTCCTCCACCCAACAACCCGGCTTCCGCTGCAAAGAACCATAAGCCGGGGCCTGATGCCTCTCAGGATCTCTTGATTGTCTCTCTCCACTTGACCGTTAGATTTGGTGTGAGCCACTAATGACACGTCAAGCCAGATGTGCTCACGTTGATAAAATTCTTTCATAGCACCCTTGGACAGATTAGTACCATTATCAGTTATGATGCTGTGTGGAAAAACAAACCGGAAAATCACCTTCATGATGAATTGAACCGATGTGGCTGCATCACACTTACTGACTGGCTCTACCTCCACTCACTTAGTGAACTTATCAACCGCCACCAGAAGGTGGGTCTTCTTATCCTTGGACCTCTTAAAGGGCCCAACCATATCCAACCCCCAAGTTGCAAACAGCCAAGTGATTGGAATCATCCTCAATTCCTGAGCCGGAACATGAGCTCGATGTTAAAACTTCTGACAACCATCACACCTTTTTACCAAATCCTCAGCATCAACATGAGCCGTCAGCCAATAGAAGCCATGAAGAAAAGCTTTACCTACCAAGGACTTTGAACCGGTATGGTGATCTCACGCAAAATCTCACAGCCTTCTTCAAGAGATCTGAAACGCCCCTGTTACACTGGAATGATGCAATTCACCGTTGACACTGCTCATTGACTTGGATCGCCGGATTATCTTCCTGGCCAAAGTTTCATCCTCCGGTAACTCGCCTCGGTTCATATACGCCAAATATGGGACTGTCCAATCTGGGATAACGTGAAGAGCCGCCACCAACTGAGCTTCCGGGTCAGGAATAGCCAAATCCTCTACTGTACGTAGCTTGACCGACGGGTTATGCAAAACATCCAGGAAAACATTTGGTGGCACTAGTTTACGTTGAGAGCCCAAACGGCTTAAAGCGTCCGCCGCTTCGTTCTTACGTCGGTCAACATGGTCAACCTGATAACCCTTGAATTGACTAGCCACAATGTCTACTTCTCGTCGATACGCCGCCATGAGCGGATCCTTGGAATCCCAAGTACCAAATACTTGTTGAGCTACCGGGTCTGAGTCACCAAAGAACTTAATCCGGCTTAGATTCATCTCCTTAGCCATTCGAAGACCATGGAGTAAGGTCTCATATTCAGCTGCATTGTTAGTGCAAGGGAACATTAAACGGAGAATATAACAAAACTTATCACCTGGCGGGGAAGTTAACACGACTCCAGCCCCGAGCCCTCCAATCGCCTGGACCCATCAAAATGAATAGTCCAATAAGTGTTATCTAGCTTTTCTTCCGGCACCTGCAATTCTGTCCAATCATTGATGAAATCCACAAGCGCTTGGGGACTTGATTGCCGTGTGAGGCATATACTTTAACCCGTGAGGTCCAAGCTCGATGGCCCATTTGGCAACCCAGCCAGTTGCTTCCCTGTTTTGGATTATATCTCCCAAAGGGGCAGAACTGACCACAATGATGGGATGACCCTGAAAATACTACTTGAGCTTTCGGCTTGCCATTAAAACTCCATACACCAGCTTCTTCCAATGTGGGTACCTCTTCTTAGACTCAATAAGCACCTCACTGATATAATAAACTAGCCGTTGAACCGGATACTCCTTGTCAGCCTCTTTACGTTCTACCACAATGGCCACACTGACAGCCCGGGCATTGGCTGCTATATATAACAACAGCATCTCTTTATCAACTAGAGCAGCAAGGACAGGTGGCTCAGCTAACTGTTTCTTCAAGTCCTCAGACGCCGCATTAGCAGCATCACTCCAGACAAAATTATTTGTCTTTTTCATCATCTGATATAGAGGGATAGCTTTCTCTCCCAATCGACTGATAAACCAACTCAACGCTGGAATACGACCCGCCAGACGCTGAACATCATTAATACATGACGGTTTAGCCAGAGATGTAATAACTTTGATCTTTTCTGGATTAGCTTCAATGCCCCTGTTAGACACCAGAAAACCCAAGAGCTTGCCGGCCGGTACACCAAAAACACACTTGGCCGGATTAAGCATCATCTTATAGACCCGAAGATTATCAAAAGTTTCCTTGAAGTCATCTATTAATGTCTCCTCCTTTTTGGACTTCACCACAATATCATCTACGTAAGCATGAACAATGCGGCCAATCGGATTGTGAAGACAATTCTGCACACAGCGTTGATAAGTCGCCTGGAAACTCTTGAGCCCAAAAGGCATAGATACATAGCAGAAGGCTCCAAAGGGAGTTATAAAAGTTGTCTTCTCCTGGTCCTTAACTTCCATTTTGATCTGATGATAACCAGAATAAGCATCCAGAAAGCTCAAACGCTCACAACCCGCCGTAGCATCAATGATTTGATCAATACGAGGGAGAGCAAAAAGATCAGCTAGACAAGCCTTGTTCAAATCTGTGTAGTCCAAACACATACACCAAGTGTCGTTATTCTTAAATACTAACACTGGGTTAGCTAACCACTCAGGGTGAAAAACCTCCACAATAAACCCTGCTGCCAAGACCTAGGCTACCTCCTCACCAATGGCCTTGCACCGTTCTTCATTGAAGCGGCGGAGAAACTGCTTGACCGGTTTAAATTTGGGATCGATGTTAAGAGTGTGCTCAACGAGTTCCCTCGGTACACCTAGCATGTTAGAAGGTTTCCATGCAAAGATGTCCCGGTTCTCACGGATGAACTCGATGAGAGCGCTTTCCTATTTTGAATCCAGGTTAGCGCTGATGCCAAACTGCTTGGATGAATCGCCAGGAACAAAGTCAACCAGCTTGGTCTCATCAGCCGATTTAAACTTCAAAAGCCGGGTCATGCTCTGTAGTTGGCTTTTTCAAAGAAGTCATATCCGGCGGATCAACATTGTCCTTATAGAACTTCAACTCCTCTGTCGCACAAACCGACTTGGCATAGGCCACATCAGCTTCTTCACATTCCAAAGCTATCCTTACGGCTCCCATGTACCGTGATGGTCCCCTTATGACCCGTCATCTTGAGTTGCAGATAAACATAACAGGGCCTTGCCATGAATTTACCATAAGTCGGCCGTCCAAACAGGGCATGATAAGGGCTCTTGATTTTCACCACTTCAAAAGTCAATGTCTCTGATCTTTAATCATGATCATCTCCAAAAGCAACATCCAAAGCTATCTTACCAACTGGGTATGCCGATTTACCAGGCACCACACCATGGAAAATAGTATTCGATGGTTTAAGATTTTTATCTGTCAACCCCATGCGACGGAAGGTTTCATAATAAAGGATATTGATACTGCTCCCTCCATCCATGAGCACCTTGGTGAACATATACCCCCCGACCTAAGGCGCCACCACCAATGCCAGATGTCCCGGATTATCAAACCGGGGTGGATGATCCTCTCGACTCCACAAAATGGGTTGTTCAGACCAGCGCAAATAATGGGGCACTGTCGGTTCAACGGAGTTTACTGCCCTTTTATGAAGCTTTCTGATCGCGCCTGCACAGGCTAGTGGTGAAGACATGATACTGCCCACTATTCAACTGCTTCGGGTTAATCTGATAACCCGATTGTTGCTGTTGTTGACTTCCATGAGGGTGCTATTGGCTATAACCACCTTGGTTGCCATGATTGCCTTCATTTCCTTGAAGTCCTGAGCTAGAACTGCCTCCACCATAACCCGGCCCATAAGAACCGAGTCCCGAACCGCCGCCCGGTCCATGACCATCTTGGAAAAGATTTGAGCTTTTAAACTCCCTCACAATAAAGCAATCCTTCCAGAGGTGCGCAGCTGGCCTTTCTCGCGTCCCGTGTATTGGGCAAGGCTGATTTAACAGATACTCAAGATTGATACCTCATCCTCCACTCCGCGGGGGTGGTTTACCCTTACGACGCTGACCTATTCTGCGTGTTGGTGTTAGCCACCAAATCCAAACTCTTATCTGCCTTGCGCTTACCATTGTTTCCATGGCCCTCCAGGTTATGTTGTTGCCCTTTGGTGTTGCTGCTCTTTTTTCCCTTCCCTGGCTTTTCATAGTCAGACTTGGCATCCTTGGTACTATTAGAGTCACCATACTAAACCAGAGCTACCATAAGTGTCCCCATGTCACGGTAGTGACGCTTGAGCTGCCCTAACTTCAGTTTCAGAGGCATGAACCAGAAATTGCCTTCCAATGTCAAAACTGTTGTATCAGCATTGATGCGATCCGATGAATGCAGAATCGCTGAGACTCTACGCACCCAATGGGTTGTTGATTCAGCTTCTTCTTGGACACATGTGGCTAAGCCCACAATTGACATGGGCTGCTTGCATGTATCTTTGAAATTCTGGATAAACTGGGCCTTTAACTGGGCCCATGATCCAGTGGAGTTAGCTGGTAAACTTTTCAGCCATGTACGAGTTGTTCCTTCCAACATCATGGTCAAGTATTTAGCACATGCTGCATCATCCATATCCAGCATCTCCATCGCCATCTCATAGCTCTCAACCCATGATTTGGGGGGAAATCGGCTGTGTAATTGGGCACCTTACGAGGACCATTGAAATCCTTGAGCAGCCGCACATTACGTAAAACCAGGGTGACACACGGCACCCCCAAAGAGCTGAAAGAAACACCTGGTTCCACTGAAGTAGTTGGACGGACCGGAGTAAGCTGACGGGCCGCATACTGCACTGCTAACTCGGCTTCTCGACATGCTCTACCGTGATCCACCACGTCCTGCGCATTAGCATCACGGTGCGCCGGGATATGACCTCGAGGCGGGTTACGGTTCCGCGCACTTCTTGACACAGCCGGTTCATCAATATGCCTACTGTAACTCCAGCTTGGGCTGGGGGTGGCGTGGAATGAATCCTCTCGCGACTATACAAATAAGCCTGCTGCCGAGTCGAAGCTGTCTGAAGGAGCTCCCTAGCCCGTCGCATCTCAACCGCTACGGGGGACTCGCCTTCGACCAAGAGGGCTGCTAATCATGAAGCAGCGACGACTATGTTATCCAGGGGGTTGGAGTAATGACCCGGAGGCATTGACACGTGCGGTGATGGGACATTCAGACGAGGTGGATCCTTTTTGCACGGCTGAACCGGCGCCCCCGTTCCAGGTGCTTCTACCTGGTTTACCAGTTACTGGTTCCTGCTACTAGCATGTTAAAGAGATTCCTTGCCTCATAAACCGGAGGCAGGTGAGACCGGTACCTTCTCCTCATTACATCATTTGACGCGTTCTGATCCAACATAAGCCGATAAGCCTGCACATCCAACTCGACCCGCTCTGCAGCCATCCTGGTGTTCTCGGCTATTAGGTCTGCCTTGGGTTGAGCTATCTGATCCTTCACCTTCGTGACTTCTGCATTATGCTGATCCTGATCTGCCGGGTTAACTTCAGCCAGCAGTGTTGTAACGCCCTCGATGCGGCTATATCTCCCACGTGTCGAAGCACGACTTAGAGGCATAACCGCATTGAAAGCAATGTTGCAAGTGAGGTAATCTTCACACAAACCCATGTAATACATAAGGGAAAAGAGATACATAGTTGGCTTACAATCGCCACTTCACACAATACATGAATAAAACATTAGATCATCCAGATACAAACAAGGTCCGACTACGGAACCAAAATAAAAGAAGAACCCCAAAAGCGACATGGTCCCCGATCGACCCCAACTGGGCTCCACTACTGATCAACTAGAACGAAACAACACAAAGGACAAGATCTTCATCGAGCTCCTCCTTGAGCTTGGTTGCGTCATCTGCACGGACTCATCGACACCTACAAGCTGGTTTTGGAAGTATCTGTGAGTCACGGGGACTCAACAATCTCGCACCCTCGCGATCAAGACTATTTATGCTTATCGGTAGGGTAAAAGGTATGAGGTGAAGCTGCAGCAAGCGACTAGCATATATGGTGGCTAACATACGCAAAAGAGAACAAGAAGAGAAGGCAAAGCACGGTCGATTAAAGTATGATTAAGAAGTGATCCTAAAACAACCTACGTCAAGCATAACTCCAACACCGTGTTCACTTCCCGGACTCCGCCGGAAAGAGACCATCACGATAACACACGCTGTTGATTTATTTTAATTAAGGTCAATTTTAGGTTTTCTACAACCGAACGCTAACAAATTCCCATCTTCCCATAACCACGGGCACGACTTTCGAAAGTTCAATCCCTGCAGGGGTGTCCCAACTTAGCCCATCACAAGCTCTCACGGTCAATGAAGGAATAGACCTCCTCCTGAGACATTCCGATCAGACTCGGTATCCTGGTTCTTCAAGACATTTCGACAGGGTAAAACTAAACCAGCAACACCACCTAGATGTGCCGACAAATCCCGATAGGAGCTGCACATATCTCGTTCTCAGGGCACACCGGATGAGCAAGACATCGGCTAAGCCAGCCTAGAGTTGCCCCTGGTAGCCTCGGACATTGCTCAGTTGGACCAACACTCAGAGGAGCACTGTCCCGGGGGGGGGGGGGTAAAATAATGATGACCCTCAGGAGCGCGACTCCCAAGGGAAAAGAACAAGCTATGTGGCAAATGGTAAAACCAATGTTGGGCATTGCTGGAAGAGCTTTACTTAAGGCGAACTATCAAGGGGTTTCCATTATTACCCAACCGCGTAAGGTACACAAAATCCAGGAACATAACACCGATATGACGGAAACTAGGGCGGCAAGAGTCGAACAAAACACCAGGCATAAGGCCGAGCCATCCACCCTTTACCAAGTATATAGATGCATTAATTAAAATAAGATATATTGTGATATCCCAACAAGTAAACATGTTCCAACAAGGAACAACATCTCCGTGTTTCAACAAGGAACAAACTTCAATCTTCACCTGCAACTAACAACGCTATAAGAGGGGCTGAGCAGAGCGGTAACATAGCCAAACAACGGTTTGCTAGGACAAGGTGGGTTAGAGGCTTGGTTCAACAATATAGGAGACATGATAAGCAAGTGGTAAGTATCGCAGCATAGGCATAGCAAAAGAGCGAGCATCTAGCAAAGCAAAGATAGTAGTGATTTCGAGGGTATGATCATCTTGCCTAAGATCACGCAAGGAAGAAGAACGAGTCCAAGAAGAAGACAAACGGACATAGACGAACGGGTCCTCACCAACGTGACGTTACCGGAACCAACCCGAAGAAGAAACACCGGAAAGAAGCACACAACATAGTAAACAACCACGACATAAACATGGCATGATGCACAACCAAGTATGATGCATGTCCGGTTTAATGAAGCATGGCATGGAAAAGTGCACAAACAATCCTACAAATTAAGTGGAGCTCAATATGCAACTCCGTTGCATATTGACGGAACACCACATCAATTATTTAGTCCACTCTCGGTTAGGTACTCAACAATATTAAAAGTTAGTTAACATGGCAAGAGGTGAAGCATAAGAAAACTACCTATCTAGGCAAGTCTAAATGAGGCCGGAACAACAAAACAACAAGTCCGGAAACTCCTCATATGCATATATTAGGTTTGGTACTGTTCTGTCCTAAACATAATTTTAGAGTTATTAAACATGCAAAGTAAAACCACCATGTTAAACTAGACATTTTTCTACCCCATTTACATATAAAGTTTGTTACAAACCGAGCTACGGTTAAGTAGTTATTAATTAAATCATTTTAACATGGCATAGGGACAAATTTAAACAAACATCATTTTAAACATCTTAAACATGGGTGAAAATGACATATTATGAAACTATATGAAATTCTAAGCATTTTACATATTTAAATTGTTTTGATCCGATGCACCATTTGTGAGATATTAAATGCATGAACTCTAGGGACTATTTTGCAGAACGGGTAGTACTCAGGAAATTAGCTAAAACATTCTGCGGAAAAAATACATCTCATGCCGGATCTGGTGCAAGTTGGGCCAACTGAGTAGAAGAGAAGAAAAAAAATGAGGCGCTGTTGGGGGCGCCTCACCGTGGGCCAAGGGAGCTGGGCCTTGCTGGAGCCGGACAGGGACGAGGCCAACCAGGCCGGGTCAACGGGCGCAGGGACTGGACACTGCGTGCGTTCCAGGAAGGCGAACTGTCGAAGCAGGGAACGACGGCCAGCGAATAGGAGGGCACCAGCGGTTGGGACGGGGCTCTGCCGGCGGGATCCGGCCGTGAGCGGGTAAGGGCAGCGGAGGCCGGCCGGATCTAGAGGGTGGCCATGGTGGGACTTGGCGAGGAGACGACCCGTGCGGAGCTTCTGCGAGGCTTCCATGGTGGCGCTGCTTCATGAAAAGAGAGTTTAGGGAAGGAGAGAAACGAGGCAGGAGGGAAGGAAGGATAGGGGAGGTGCGATGGGGCTCATCTTGGTAGCTGGTTCTATCGGTGGCGAGGACATGGTGACGGGCTGGAGCAGGGCGGTGCTGGAGTTGCTCGAGGGGAGGAGTGCGTGGCCTCGGGCGCTAGGTTGCCGATGCAGAGGAGCCGCAGAAGCAGGGAGGCCGGCTTGAGGGACTTGGTGGCGGGGACGGCCTGAAGCTGCTGCTGGTGGCCGGCGTGAGGGAGACGAGGTGAGGAGGAGGCGATCAGCTGGAGGGTTCGAGCGACGGGAGGAGCGGGCGGTGGTGCGGTGGTTGGTTGGGTGGCGAAAATGATGAAGATTTTGGATCAGGGATGAAGCCACTGATTTGATGGGAATGGATCCCAAGGTGGATGGTGAGAAAAGTGGCGGCGGTGGGTGAGGGGATGGATGGGACAAGCTGCCACAAAATTAGGGTTGGACTAGTTTATATATAGGCCTGCGGATTAGGTTGGGGCTATCTCGTCCCTCGGATGGAAATCGGATGATCGCGAATAAAATAGCTAGGAAGTCCAAATAAGAAAACGGTGACGTTTTGTAGACGTTTGGGGATGATCCGGACACAACGGTGGCGACAGTCCGGGTCGGGTCCGGGACAATTTTTGGACGCGCGCACGAGGAGGGCCGCGGGCTGACGAGAGAGGTTAGGTTGGACCTGGCGGTTGACAGCGGACTGTGCAGACGGGCTCGAGCTGAGAGAAGAGAAGAGAGAGAGACCCGGTGACTGTTTTGGGAGACCGAAAACGTCCGACGTTTTGACCGGCTACTATTGCCGCTATATTTATCCGTTGGGCTATCAAACGAACTCCGTACGCGATGAAACTTGACAGGCGGTCTATCAACACTATAATAAGACCACACGCCAACTTTCATCCCATTCCGAGAACATATTCCGGCCACTTATAAAAATAATATTTCGGACACGCCGCGGGCGCGTGCAAGTGTGGTTGGGCTCAGAACGGACAACAGAGAGAAACTCGGAGAACCCGGACGAATGCAAGTTTTAAAATATGATGATGCAATGCACATGATGACATGATGAGATGCAACACGCAAGCAAATGACAAGGCAACAACAGCGAATAACTGGAGGACACCTGGCACAACAGTCTCGGTGCGTTACAACACTCCACCACTACGAGAGTATCTCGTCCCGAGATCTAGAATGGCACCGGAGGGAAAACGGAAGAGAAAGAGAAGCGGTAAAACTAAGTTGCTTCTTTGACAAATGAGTGAAACCAAAGAACCTTTAATAGGTTAAGCCATTTCGAGAAAAGAATAGAACGGAGATAAATCAAGTTGAAAATACTCTGTAAGCAAAGAGGAACAAGGAAGAACAACTTTGGGCAGCACTCCGGTTGAGAAGGGATGCAAGGCTTGATAAGGCGAAAGAACTTGAGAAAAAAGGACAAAACACTCCGGTTAAATGGATAATCACGAAAAGAACATGATCCAAGATGATGAGAGAAAAGAGCAACATCACAATGCCTCCGGATGAAAGAATCAAGGGTAGATTGTCAGAACAAAAGAGCAGAGAAGAAGATGACAACTTCTATCACAATTGAACTTGGAAAGCATCCTTGCAAGAAAGGATTGCGCGGGGTTGTTTGGAAAACAACAACGAATAGGATAAGCTTGTAGTGGGCTTATGGAAAACATCTCTAGAACTTGAGGTGAAATTCCGCCACTAACGAAAACAATATTGGATTGATAAGAAAAAGAAGACGAGGAACTTGTTCATCAGAAGGATAAAGAAGAACTTGGGTCCTTTATAAGCACCATAGATAGCAACAAACCTTAGGGAAGGCTTTAGGTGAAATATAACCCAAGGTAACCCCAATGACGAGATTGGTGGATTTAAATACCTCATCTTGATAACTTGTGAAACACGAAGCACGAAGGGAAATTATCAAGAATGACATAAGACCACCTCAAAAGATATGCGTGAAAGAATTGCACTCCGGATTACAAGATGAAGAATATTTGAGCTCTTTAGAAAAGAATCTTGATGAACACTTCGAGAGGGAAATTGAATCCTTGATGAGCCATCATGTAGAACCTCCATGAGAACTCCGGTAACAAAAGGATGATCAAACGAAAAAGAAAGAGAAGTTGAAAACACAAGGTGAATCCTTGCAATTATTAGATGGATCTTCGTGATGAAATAAATTGAGAGAGCTTGGAACTCCGGAAAAGAAAGGTGAGCTATTGAAACTAAGAATAAGCATGATGAGCCACTCCGGAAAAACAGGAATTGAACAAACTCGATGAAACAAGAATAAGAATTACATTATGCTTATCCTTCACCAATTAAATTGATGACCATAAATGGATTTGGCACACTACTTATTCATGTAGAAAGGATTAAGAGAGATATAGCGCAAACTTGAGAAGGTCTTCAACGATCCACCGGTAGAATTGTGAAATGAAGGAAGATACTTGAGACAATCAAGATACATGAGAACGAAGGGATCACGAACTGATTAGAGATCACTTGAATGATGCACCGGTAAGATTTGGAGAACCATAGCTTAAAGACGAGAATGAATAAATCTCAGATGATGGGCTCCGGATAATCAAACTGAGAAGACTCTAGAATTGCTTCGGGTAGGTGAAAAGAATTCTCACGATCAAAACAATTATGAGAGGATGGCAACAAGCTAGAATCACGAATCTTGAAGAGAATGGAGCAAGATTAAAGAGAAACTCTTCTTTGGTCTTCAAAATCCGAGAATGACGACGAGAAACATCACCAAGAATTATTTAGACACTCCGGAAGAATCAAAACGAAGAGGTTGAGCCAACGATGAAAAGAATTGTGAAAGATCTAGAAGATGGCATTTGACTGAAGATAACTCATTCTTATGTCAAACTTTAAAAGAATTTGAGGATAGCTCCGGGAAAAAATTAGAAGAGTCAGGTAAGATCCTGGGAAAAAGACCTGTGGGTTAGGGCCCACTCAAAAGAAAACACCGTTGATATGATTACTTGAAAAAAAGGAGATAGCACCGGTTGAATTAAAAGACTTGAATGAGATAACAAACTAGAGATACCTTGAACACTCCGGAACAATTGAATAGCGGGAAATGACTGAATATGAGGTGCACCGGCATGAGAAGGAATTTGCAACAAGGAAAGGATATAATTGGCAAAGCTTGAATTGAATTCATCGGATAAAACAGAACGAAGAATGATGAACTAGAAGCTCCATTAGCATCTTCCTGAGAATCACCGGATAAGAACATTCACGAAAAAGAATGGAGAGACTTCATATGAATAAAAGGATACTTGATTAAGAATTCCGAGTCCTCGAAGAAAAAGGGTGGGTGGGCGGGACAACAAAGGCAGCTTGGGACGAATGAAACAAACACCATTGAGAAGAACTGATAATTGATCTTGCGAATGTTGAAGTGATCGGGTCCACTAGAAGAGAAACACACCGGTTGAAAAGGATTGACATGACAACCTCGATTATCATGAAGGATTGGTATTCACATCGGAGAATGAGAACACCACTTAGGAAAAAGTATGGAATCAACATTTGACTTCGAAGCAACTCGAATACCACAACTCAAACAAAAAGAAAGGATTGGCTTGCAGAATAAGCCGGAACAAACATATGATAGAGATTTCGTCCGAAGTTTTCGTGGTGGGGCCTACACGGGCTCGATCGTACAACACCATCATGTACAAGGCAGTGCACATGACATACGAAGCGTCCCCGAGTCGGCATAGCCAAGGACTCTTTAAGACACAACAAGACCACTGTAAAACCGACCGTGAATAGGCGGACCACTAGACGTCGAACCCCAATTTCATATCATACATCTGTCGGAAAGATATCCTAAGAGCTCCTTGATTCCCACCTATGAAACTCCCGAACCTTTCCAGTTATGCAATCAGGTGTTGGGGATACAGGGGAAGCATAATATCTCACCCAAAACTGTCAAATCCTACATCCAGCTGTATCCATCCTTCAACACATAACCAAGAAACCTTCAGAAATCATCTACCTCAACCTTCGAAAAGCATCCGTTATACAAGTTATGGCAATACTCCCGAACTCCCGCCCCAGTACTAGGTGGCGTCAAGGTTATCTCACCAACGAACCACATAAAAGAGATTTTCGATGTCGGCGTACTAAACTCAGGTATACCAGAACTGCAACGATAAAATTATGACGACAACACCTCAGAGCTCAACTCCCCGGGACACTGCCACAAAACCCCTGACAGGAGGCACCAAGACAATGTTCTCGTCACAAAACCATCGGAACGATTCCAAGATAGCCGCGTGATCCTAAAATTTTTTTAGTGAAATTTGAGAAGAGAAGAGTCAAAACTCTACGTCAGGATGCCTTACCAGAGCGATGAGGAGACTGGGAAGTAAAAAGAATTCCTAAACTCTCCGATATATAATTCCTAAATGACTCAAAACATTTTTCTAGACTCAACTCGGCCGCTAATAACGATCAAGCAGTGGGGGCTCCTAAGGTTGGGGAAGGCTCTGATACCAACTTGTAACGCCCTCGATGCGGCTATATCTCCCACGTGTCGAAGCATGACTTAGAGGCATAACCGCATTGAAAGCAATGTCGCAAGTGAGGTAATCTTCACACAAACCCATGTAATATATAAGGGAAAACAGATACATAGTTGGCTTACAATTGCCACTTCACACAATACTTGAATAAAACATTACGTCATCCAGATACAAACAAGGTCCGACTACGGAACCAAAATAAAAGAAGAACCCCAAAAGAGACACGGTCCGCGATCGACCCCAACTGGGCTCCACTACTGATCAACTAGAACGAAACAACACAAAGGACAAGATCTTCATTGAGCTCCTCCTTGAGCTTGGTTGCGTCATCTGCACGGACTCATCGGCACCTGCAAGCTGGTTTTGGAAGTATCTGTGAGTCACGGGGACTCAGCAATCTCGCACCCTCGCGATCAAGACTATTTAAGCTTATAGGTAGGGTAAAAGGTATGAGGTGAAGCTACAGCAAGCGACTAGCATATATGGTGGCTAACATACGCAAAGGAGAACGAGAAGAGAAGGCAAAGCACGGTCGATAAAAGTATGATCAAGAAGTGATCTTAAACAACCTACGTCAAGCATAACTCCAACACCGTGTTCACTTCCCGGACTCCGCCGGAAAGAGACCATCACGGTAACACACGCTATTGATTTATTTTAATTAAGGTCAAGTTTAGGTTTTCTACAATGGGACGTTAACAAATTCCCATCTGCCCATAACCGCGAGCATGGCTTTCAAAAGTTCAATCCCTGCAGGAGTGTCCCAACTTAGCCCATCACAAGCTCTCACGGTCAACGAAGGAATAGACCTCCTCCCAAGACATTCCGATCAGACTCGGTATCCCGGTTCTTCAAGACATTTCGACAGGGTAAAACTAAACCAGCAACACCACCCAGATGTGCCGACAAATCCCGATAGGAGCTGCACATATCTCGTTCTCAGGGCACACCGGATGAGCAAGACGTTGGGTAAGCCAGCCCAGAGTTGCCCCTGGTAGCCTCGGACATCGCTCAGTTGGACCAACACTCAGAGGAGCACTGGCCCGGGGGCTAAAATAATGATGACCCTCAGGAGCGCGACTCCCAAGGGAAAAGAACAGGCTAGGTGGCAAATGGTAAAACCAATGTTGGGCATTGCTGGAAGAGCTTTACTTAAGGCGAACTGTCAAGGGGTTCCCATTATTACCCAACCGCGTAAGGAACGCAAAATCCGGGAACATAACACCGATATGACGGAAACTAGGGCGGCAAGAGTGGAACAAAACACCAGGCATAAGGTCGAGCCTTCCACCCTTTACCAAGTATATAGATGCATCAATTAAAATAATATATATTGTGATATCCCAACAAGTAAACATGTTCCAACAAGGAACAACATCTCCATGTTCCAATAAGGAACAAACTTCAATCTTCACCTGCAACTAACAACGCTATAAGAGGGGCTGAGCAGAGCGGTAACATAGCCAAACAACGGTTTGCTAGGACAAGGTGGGTTAGAGGCTTGGTTCAACAATATAGGAGACATGATAAGCAAGTGGTAGGTATCGCAGCATAGGCATAGCAAAAGAGCGAGCATCTAGCAAAGCAAAGATAGTAGTGATTTTCAGGGTATGATCATCTTGCCTGAGATCTCGCAAGGAAGAAGAACGAGTCCAAGAAGAAGACAAACGGACGTAGACGAACGGGTCCTCACCAACGCGACATTACCGGAACCAACCCAAAGAAGAAACACCGGAAAGAAGCACACAACATAGTAAACAACCACGACATAAACATGGCATGATGCACAACCAAGTATGATGCATGTCCGGTTTAATGAAGCATGGCATGGCAAAGTGCACAAACAATCCTACAAATTAAGTGGAGCTCAATATGCAACTCCGTTGCATATTGACGGAACACCACATCAATTATTTAGTTCACTCTCGTTTAGGTACTCAAAAATATTAAAAGTTAGTTAACATGGCAAGAGGTGAAGCATAAGAAAACTACCTATCTAGGCAAGTTTAAATGAGGCCGGAACAACAAAACAACAAGTCCGGAAACTCCTCATATGCATATATTAGGTTTGGTACTATTCTGCCCTAAACATAATTTTAGAGTTATTAAACATGCAATGTAAAACCACCATGTTAAACTAGACATTTTTCTACCCCATTTACATATAAAGTTTGTTACAAACCGAGCTACGGTTAAATAGTTATGAATTAAATCATTTTAACATCGCATAGGGACAAATTTAAACAAACATCATTTTAAACATCTTAAACATGGGTGAAAAATGACATATTATGAAACTATATGAAATTCTAAGTATTTTACATATTTAAATTGTTTTAATCTGATGCACCATTTGTGAGATATTAAATGCATGAACTCTAGGGACTATTTTGCAAAACGGGTAGTACTCGGGAAATTAGCTAAAACGTTCTGCGGAAAAAAAATACATCTCGGGCCGGATCTGGTGCAGGTTGGGCCAACTGAGTAGAAGAGAAGAAAAAAAATGAGGCGCTGCTGGGGGCGCCTCACCGTGGGCCAAGGGAGCTGGGCATTGCTGGAGCCGGACAGGGACAAGGCCAACCAGGCCGGGTCAACGGGCGTAGGGACTTGACGCTGCGTGCATTCCAGGAAGGCGAGCTGGCGAAGCGGGGAACGACGGCCAGCGAACAGGAGGGCGCCAGCGGTGGGGACAGGGCTCTGCCGGCGGGATCTAGCCGTGAACGGGCAAGGGCAGTGGAGGCCGGCCGGATCTGGAGGGTGGCCGTGGTGGGACTTGGCGAGGAGACGACCCGCGCGGAACTTCTGCGAGGCTTCCATGGTGGCGCCGCTTCAAGAAAAGAGAGATCAGGGAAGGAGAGAAATGAGGCAGGAGGGAAGGAAGGATAGGGGAGGTGCGATGGGGCTCATCTTGCTAGCTGGTTCGATCGGTGGTGAGGACGTGGTGACGGGCTGGAGCAGGGCGGTGCTGGAGTTGCTTGAGGGGAGGAGTGCGTGCCCTCGGGCGCTTGGTTGCCGATGTAGAGGAGCCGCAGAAGCAGGGAGGCCGGCGTGAGGGACTTGGCAGCGGGGACGGCCTAAAGCTGCTGCTGGTGGCCGGCGTGAGGGAGACGAGGTGAGGAGGAGGCGCTCAGCTAGAGGGTTCGAGCGACGGGAGGAGCGGGCGGTGGTGTGGTGGTTGGTTGGGTGGCGAAAATGATGAAGATTTTGGATCGGGGACGAAGCCACTGATTGGATGGGAATGGATCCTGAGGTGGATGGTGAGAAAAGTGGCGGCGGCGGGTGAGGGGATGGATGGGACAAGCTGCCACAAAATTAGGGTTGGACTAGTTTATATATAGGCTTGCGGATTAGGTTGGGGCTATCTCGTCCCTCGGATCGAAATCGGACGATCGCAAATAAAATAGCTAGGAAGTCCAAATAAGAAAACGGTGACGTTTTGTAGACGTTTGGGGATGATCCGGACACAACGGTGGCGACAGTCCGGTCGGGTCCGGGACAATTTTCGGACACGCGCGCGAGGAGGGCCGCGGGCTGACGAGAGAGGTTAGGTTGGACCTGGCGGTTGACAGGTGACTGTGTAGATGGGCTCGAGCTGAGAGAAGAGAAGAGAGAGAGACCCGGTGACTGTTTCCGGAGACCGAAAACGTCCGACGTTTTGACCGGCTACTATTGCCGCTATATTTATCCGTTGGGCTATCAAACAAACTCCGAACGCGATGAAACTTGATAGGCGGTCTATCTACACTATAATAAGACCACACGCCAACTTTCATCCCATTCCAAAAACATTTTCCGGCCACTTATAAAAATAATATTTCGGACACGCCGCGGGCGCGTGCAAGTGTGGTTGGGCTCAGAACGGACAATAGAGAGAAACTCGGAGAACCCGGACGAATGCAAGTTTTAAAATATGATGATGCAATGCACATGATGAGATGCAACACGCAAGCAAATGACAAGGCAACAACAGCGAATAACTGGAGGACACCTGGCACAACGGTCTGGGGGCGTTACAAGTGTTGCCAAAGTGTCGAATAAATCAGACAAAACCTGAGCCGACGGTTGCGCAGGGCCTCCTGCCCCAGCTGTTGTCGCTGCTGCTCAACCGGAGATCATTGCTGCTGCGGTTGAAGAATGATGTGCTAACTGTGTACCGGCCATGAAGGTCGCAACTCGGCTCGGCGGATCGAAGGGGTCTCGAATACTGTTGCCATCAGAACTTCCCCCAAACCGGCCATCTTGAAGTTGGTACAATGACTCAGTCTCTCCGGTAGATCTCATCATCAGAATAAACGACGGTTTCACCACCAGATACCGATCTATCCTCAGACTCCGCTCCATGGACGACTCCCAGAAAGGCACGCTTCATGGCAGGCTGAACCCGGGCAGATCTCGCACGCTAAGCCGTTTTGACGATGTCGGTGCAGATGTCCGGCTTAGGGCCCGGTTCACCGATCTTGCCAATAAAAACGTGAATACCTTTGAAGGGGACCCGATATCCATACTCAATTGAGCCAACCTCGGGGCCCCAGCCTGCATCGTCGATGTAGAGCTTGCCGCGACGACTCCTGGTCATCCGGCCCACAACGTATCCCTTGAGCCCTTTGAAGCTTCCCTCTAAGAACTTGAAACCATCGCGCGACAACCCCACGGTGGGCGCCAACTATCATGGTTTTGTCATGGCAGATGTCCTAGCGTGAGGACTTAGTCAAGGAGCCATCGCAACATAGTTAGCTTAAAGGGGTTAAAGCAGGACAAAGGACGCAAGGAGTTTATACTGGTTCGGCCCCTTGCGGTGAAGGTAAAAGCCTAATCCAGTTGTGATGGAATTGTTAGGGTTTCGATGACCAGGGAGCAAATCCACTTTGCTTGGCTCTTGATCTCTTGTTTTCTGTCCCGTAACCGCCGCCGGGTCGTCCCTTTATATACACAGGTTGACACCCAGCGCTTTACAGAATCCCGGCCGGCTCATAATTTTGTCCGGCTCAGTTTCTACCCTTTCTTACCTTACAATACAAGTTATACATCTTATGGAGGTTTACATCTACCGGGCCCTAATTCACCTTCGGGCCTTGGGCCTTCTTTTTAAACCTCCTTTGTAAAGCGCCTTGCCTTCATGGGCTTCAATAGGAATAGCTTACCATAAGTATAATTCGGCCCCTCCTGGGTGGTTTATACTTAATAGCTATATCCCCAACACATGCTCTTATTGCCACTTTTTTGTTGTTAGTATAACGCCAGTAGTCAAGTCAAGCAATGCTACTGCTAAAGTGATACCACATTTAACTAATGGCGCACTCAGTCTAATGCCACTGATAAATTTAATTAATGCCATTTAATGTCACTAGATTATTTCAGGGTTAGTTGTTGATTGTGGATTTATTAAAGATTTTTTAGCTAAGGCATTCTAATGTTGTTGGACAGCCAGTATACCAACGATGAATCTTGTTACTACCTTCAGATTTTTGCACTGTTAATGCTTATAGATTACATACCTCACTTTCATGAGATAAGTTAATTTTTTTGTACAGTGTCAAGAGGAAAGCTCAAGAGTGGGCATCTCCTCCTCTGGCTATTCTCCTAATTCGTTTGATCAAGTTTTTATGTTTGACCTATTATCAAGATTGGGATAGCAATTTTTATGTCCCCTCGAATTCGAAATGATATTTATATTGAAGGTACATGGTTTGCAATTTTTTATACGGTCATTAGTTAATAATGCTAGTTACCTGCAGAATTTTGTATTTGGTTTAATGCTCTTGCACAGCTAGTATACCAATGCTGAAACTTGTTACCTTTACATTTTGTATTGTTAATTCTTATAGAAATCTTCCAGTGCTAGAGTTTATTGAAATCTGTTCAGTAAAACCATTGTACTGTAACCTATAATAAAATAACTACTCTACTATTGCACTACCAGTGGATTAGTGTATATTTGTACTATTCGAATGGTGTTGCATTAACATATGGACATAAATAAAGTGTGGCAAGCTTTCCTAGATATGTGCTCAAGAAAACTACTACCTGTTTTTCTAAATACTAGATGTTTGGGTACTTTAAATTGAACTGCAAAAACGTCTTATATTAAGGAACAGAGGTTGTAGAGTTCACTCAAATTATCCCGGTAAAGCTAGTCACACCTTTGTAAAAATTAATGTTCATTATGTTATCGGAGGAGGTCTGTATGTTTGTCTCTAATGCCTATCGACTACATACCTGACATCATGATGTAATGTTAAGTCATTTCCTTTTGTACAATGTCACTGAATTGTCAAGGCGGTGATGGCATTTTATTTTAGTTGAACTTCACAAAATATGCTTAAAAGAAGAGGAAAGGTCAGGAATCGATCATTCTTTCAGAAAGAACTATATATGCCTTCCTGACATCAGCCGTTGTTTCTTTATTTATTCCTTCAAATAGGTGGTTAGAAACAATCTTGCTACCTTTTCCCATTAAGAAATTGGAATGATTATATTTGTGAGTCTATGCTTCAACTAGTGCCACTTTTATAGTAATCACACTTTCAATATCTATGCAAACAGGGATGATCGATTTTAGTGGAACTGCACAAAAAGTTCAAATGGTTCAACATAGGAGCATGTTTTCTTCCAAACCTTTATACCCAATTGGTGGCACTATGAGATGTTCATTACGAAGGCACATGGTTTGTTACTATCTTGCTACTCTTTTTATACTGTCATTAGATAGTAATACTAGTGGTTTGCATGTGAATTTATTGGCAGGGTGGACCTACATTGGAGGTGCAGGACAGATTCAATTATAGGATGCTCAATTTCGGTTGTATCAATTTCACCTCTTTCATCACTGCGAACATGGATATCCTTGGTCTGATGAAGAATAGGCGCTATATTTCTGCTCTGAACCAGCAAACCAATTCAGTATGAAATTGTCCAGGGCAAAACATGTCTGTATCAAATTTTCAAGTAGAAAACATGACAGATGCTAAGAAGAAGAGATGTCTTTAAACCGAAAATACAAGGTGGGGTATATGTTTACTAGCTGCTTGATATTTGGGTAGACAGAGATGTTTTCCCATTTCTATTTGGCAAACAAAAAAAGTGACCACAATTTTTTCTGAACTTCAGAAGAGAATAGTATAGTCACTGCATGCAGTGCCATTTGAAAATAGACACAGAAATATTGGATAGTCACTTCATGGACTACTGAAAAATAGTACTATACTATTTATTGGCCAACACTAGGTGCTTCATTGCTTTGGTCTGATTATACAATGGGCATCAATTTGCCTAAGTTAAAGTTTGTATTCCAAAAATAGTCTCGCCGTGTGATCGAGAGAAGACCAAATCATATTGCAGTGGATGTTCCTCCATCATGTGTGGTTCGTTCTCATGGTTCCAGCTGTTGGTGTAACCACTTACGTTCGCAAGAGGAATTGTAGGCTTCACAAACAAATTTGTCTTTCAGTCTGTACTGAATGTTGGCCAAGAGATGCATCCATGTTAGTAGGAAGAACAAATGTTTTTTCTAGATCTTTGCTTTTGGAGCTACATATTTATATATGATTTGTGAATCATTGAGATACATTAACATGTTGATCTTATGTATGGGAATCGTACTAGTTGGTTTTGAATTTGGGCTACTAATGTGAACATATTACAATGCCAGGCCTGTGGGTCCCGTGTGAACATTTCGAACGGATCGGCTCTTACTGTTGTGCACATCATGATCCTTATTTCTGTGTTCTTAGTGTTTCATGTTACTAACAGTTCCTTATTTATGTTTGCTCAGTGTTTACAAGTAATTGATCGATCACTAGCTAGCCTACTAATGCGCTCCTGACAGTTTTAGTTGCGATGCAACATCCGAAGTGGCAGTTTTTTGAATAAAAATGCCTACCTCTGAAGAAACTGACAAGCTACTCTGAAGAAAATGCCATGCGAATCTGAAGAAACTGCTAGCAAAAACATTGGCAAATGCCCTATCTCCCAGCTAACGTTCATCAGCTAATGCGATCGTACATGTACACTATCTGACCTACTCGATCATACACGTACACTATATGACCTACTCGATCCTACACGGATAACTAGCGGATCACGCACGTACTACCTTCTTTCCGGTTTGCAGGGCTCAATTCAAGAAACGACCTACTCGATCCTACACGAATAAATAGCGGATCACGCACGTACTAGTACCTCCTTTCCGATTTGTAGGGCTTAATTTGAAAATCTCACCAACCAAGGTACTCCCTCCGTCCGAGTTAATTAGTACCATGAGCCAAAGTAGCAAGACCAAGGCTTGTCAATAATTAACTGCATGCAGAAGTTTAAGCCTAATTATTTCCAGCGATTTAAGTGGCTGCAACCCTCGGCTGCGACTCGTTGCATGCTGCTCCACGTACTGGCTGCGAGCGATTCTGAGGGGTTGCATACAGCCGGCCGTAATTAAGGCACCTAACTGATGCAAAAAAAGATGCGCTCTAATTATTGCAGGCCTTTTAAATCCGTGGAATCATTATTGACAAGGAGGGAATACCTCATCTGGATGATTCGAGTGCACTCGTTTGACCGTCATGCCGGCGCGCGACCCAACACTGAAGGGACGGGACGTCACAGTCATAATTTCAGGTTTTTTAGTTTTCCACGGAAAGCTGGCGCGCTAAGCTATGCCTGCTTATGCATTGAATTCCTATGACCACGATTACCGTCGCATTTCCGGTGACAAGGTAGTTCGCCTACCTTCCGCATATAATTACAGTTTCCCGGGCTTCTCCGGTGGCACCATCACCCAACTCGGGCTATCCTCATAAGCCCCCACTGGCCCGACGTCGCTCGCCACTTATCCTCACTCTCACCATGTCCGCCATGCCCCTGGCCGTCCGCGATAGGCGATGCCGGAGGCGGTCACCGCCGGAACTAGTGTTAGGTTTTTCACCGGAAGGCAGCCGGAGGGAGGAGGCATTCTATCGGTCTTTAGATGGCAATGCGGAGTATGAGGAGTGGTTGGAGCGCCACAGCTTGGCGGAGAAGCAGTGTATTACCGATTTGCGCAGCCAACAGGACATGGACCAGCAGCGCACCGACGCTTTGAGTCAAGAGCAGAGCGCCCGCAACTGGGCCGACTATGTGGAGGTTGGTGCCTAGAAAATAGCCTTGGAGGCTGTCGGGCACGCATGCATTTGTGACGCCTAATTTTACTACAAGCTCGTCAAGTGGGTTTCTCGCTTAGAAGCCAAAGCTTCCGTGGACCACGCCGGCATGGAAAAGGGCCAACGCGCGCGAGCAACGCGCCCTATCGCACCTCTAGCAAGTCTGAGGTGAGGCGGAGGACGCAGGTGTCGGTGTTTAGCATGTACCACAGATGGCGGCCGGCATCGTCCAGTTAGCTAAGAGTAAGTTAGTACTTGTACACTACTAGAGTAACTTGGCTATGATGGTTGTCAACGTGGAACTTCAGTACTCTATATCTGGATCAGACCTGTTAGTTTGCTATGAATGTTGAACTTTCTGTTTGAACATATGGAATGGGCTGTTATTTTTTTAAATGGGTTGTATTTGTCCGCCATGGGTTTAGAGGCTGACTTGTGGGCCTACCAGGTTGACGCGTACACAATCAGGAGATGATTGTACGTGGAGAGAATGACAGCGGGGACCCACCAAGGTCATGGCTGTACGCAAGCAAGTGCCTCCTTATTTCAAGACAATAAAAAATGGCTCCTCTTAATGGATTTCTGACATCTGGGTCCCAAGCCATTGTCAACGTAGTCAATAAACGAGAGAATTGCACAAGGAGCGGCTGACATTAGGGACCCAGCAGCTCGCCCAATTATTTTTGTTTTGGGTTAATTTGATAAATGCCACTCCAAATCTGGTGATTCCGAGAAATGCCACTGCAATTTCCAAACTTTGAAAAATGCCATTTCATGCCATTTCCAGTGGCATTTTTCGAAGTCTGGAGTGGTGTTTTTCAAAGTTTGCAAATTGCAGTGGCGTTTTTCAAAGTTTGCAAAAATTGTAGTGGCATTTTTCAAAGTTTGAAAATTGCAGTGGCATTTTTATGAATCGCCATAATTGGAGTGGCATTTATGTAAATTTTTTTGAGACGGAAGCAGGGTGTCAACTTGGCTATGCGGGGCATTCTGGCCTATCTAGACAGCCTTTTCTTTTATGTTTACCACAGCCAACCCAGTATTTTTTGTTGTTTCTGAAAATGGCTGGCCCAGTTTTTTTGTGATTTGTCAAGTAAGTCGCTTTGTCACGTCTGTTAGGCTGCAAACTTTCAAGACAAGGAGAGCTTCATTCGGCTGGCCGACAAAATGGCCTATAAGTAATGAGAAATGCGTTGTACATTTCTAAAACACATCAAACCGGCAATTAGTTTCAAATTTATTTTTTTTCATTTCGAGATTTTAAATTGCGTTCATTTTTATGCATGGACAATTTGTTGGATTTTATATTGATATACATTTATTTTTAAAATCAGTTTGAATGTGACTCAAAATTTCAGGAATAAAAACAGTTCGGACCGCACCAAAATATGCAAAATTTCGTATAATTTTTTAACCGTGGCCACAATATGGGTTGTAATGTTAACAAAAAGAATATGGGCTCCAAAAAAACCTTAAGAATTAGCAAATGGGTTGTAAATTATTAGTAATAACGGCAGATGGGTTGTATGCTGTTTCCCACAGATTTCAGGCTTTCCTAAAA
Source organism: Triticum aestivum (assembly GCF_018294505.1). Classification (NCBI taxonomy): domain Eukaryota; kingdom Viridiplantae; phylum Streptophyta; class Magnoliopsida; order Poales; family Poaceae; genus Triticum; species Triticum aestivum. Next base: position 312,934,819 of record NC_057803.1, read on the forward strand.
AAGGTTGATACACAAGCAGTGACTGTTGGATGTCCATGCAACGGTTGTCGTGCTTCTTCAATCTCTGCTCTTCCAGCTCCAGCCGCTCAAACAACTGCCAGTGGCACTGCCTGCTCCCTCCTCCTATGGCCGGTTGTGCTGCTGCGCAGGCCTCACCGCCCCATTGTACAACCATCGCTGGCCTAGCCATCCCTCTACTCATCCACACCTGCTGTTATTCTCTGACGACGGCATCCGAACCATTCAACCCTCGTACTCCCCACCGCGTGGGAAGCCACTGCCGTGTCTTCCCCGGCTCCGTGTCGTTCCCTTCGTAGGCCTCGCCATCATCCACCGCCCTGGTGCTCTCAGTGCGGTGTGGTCAACGTGGTCAACACTCGCACACAAAGAAATGCCTCCTTATTATGCGCAAAATAATGATTCCTCCACCTGACATCATGGACCCAATGGAAGGGCCTCTGTATTTCATGAAAAATACATTCCCCCCGCTAGCAGGTCCGACCCACCAGCTATATCTTGGCACACAAGGAAGTGCCTCCTTATTGCGCACAAAAAAATGAATACTCCCCCTGCTAGCTGGGACCCAGCATAGTGGGAGGCTGACTTTTGGGCCTACTAGGTTGACTGGGATGGAAGGCTTTGTCAACTTAGTCAATATGAACGATTCTAGCTCCAGTGACAGTACGATGTCCATCCAATGGCCATAGTGCTTCTTCAACCTCTGGTCTTCTTGGTCCCGCCGCCGAGAGCAGTGCCGGTCGTGCCACCTGCTCCTGCCTCCTGTGGCCGGCTGTGCTGCCGCGGAGGCCTCACCTCCCCCTACTACTGCCATCGCTGGCCAGGCCCTGCAGCGATGGAAATCTCACACCGTAGCCGAACCAGTGAACCCTCGTACTCCTCTCCGCGTGGGCTTCCACTGCCGTGTCTTCCCCAGCTCCGCGTCGTCCCCTTCCTAGGCCTTGCCGTCGGCCACCGCCCTGGTGCTCTTGGCGCGGCGTGGTCAACATGGTCATGGAACGATTTCCATTGGAAGAGTACTGTATGTGGAGAGGCTAACAGCTGGGTCCATGACCACAGCAAGGAAGTGCCTCCTTATTACGCGCAAAATAATGATTCCTCCACCCTCCAGCAGGGACCCACCGGACGAGCCACCGTATTTTGCAGAAAAATGTTTCCCCCCTGACTGTTGGGACCCACCAGCTACATCTTCGCACACAAGGAAGTGCCTGACAGTCGGGACCCACTTGCTTGAAGCGTACGTAGCGTTGTCATTCTGATCGCGAATGTGTACGTACAAATGATCGGTCTGTCTGCAGGCTGAAGTGATGAACCATGGCGATGCAAGGAAGAGCACGTGTCATAGTAGAGGCGCAAACATAGCATGTACACGTACATACATCGGCCAGGGTGCAAGAAGGAAAATACGGCCACATACGTACATACGGGCGGGGTCTTGAACGCCTACTCGCGCATACGTATGGCCAGGGATCGTGTACATGGCTGGGGCGGAACGGAGAAATTGTGTTCTCGTGTTCATGGGGAGGCAACGGAATGCATCGTGTTCATCAGGAGGCAACGGAACGCATGCTGTTCATCGGGAGCCAACCGGCTTGGACGGAACAACCAATGGAAACGAGACCTGGTGTACCGCATAACAGAGGAAACGGGATCCTGTTCATCAGGAGGGGTCTGGCGTACCCCAAAACGGAGAAAATGGACTTCTGTTGGACCTCCTACGGTCGAAACGGGATCCTGTTGATCGAGAGTGGTGTAGCGTACCGGAAAACGGAGGAAAGGGACTTGTGTTGGAGCGCTACGGTCGAAACGGGAGTCCTGTTCATCGCGAGGGGTGTGGCGTACCGCAAGACGGGACTCCACGGGATACTGTTCATCTCCACCATCGACCTCCTCCAACCTCGACGGGCTACTATTCATCCACCGTCGACCTCGTCTAGCCTCCACCTGCGACTGTTCATCCATGGGCTCATGTTCATCCAGCCTCCACCGGCTACTGTTCAACGAGCCCTCTCCACGGGGTCCTGTTCAACCACCCCTCCACGGGCTACTGTTCATCCAGCCCTCCACCAGCTACTGCTCAACCAGCCCTCCACGGGGTCATCCTGTTCATCCAGCCCTCCACGTGGTCCTGTTCATCGACCCCTCCACCGGCTCGACCGATCGGGGTACTCTTCACCCAGCGGCAATGGCCTCTACTACCACGAGGTTCTGTTCATCCAACCCCCCCACCGGGAACTGTTCATCCAAACCCCCCAACAACGCTCACTATTCATCCAAAGGTAGCATCGATCGGCTTCAGTTAGCAGCAGTAGCGAAGGAATCACTCGGGATTAGTTAACAGCAAGGGATCGATCGATCGCTCGGGTTCAGTAACGCGTAGCCTACAATGCAATCTCTCGGGTTCAGTCAGAGCCCAACGCCTCGCTCGGGTTTAGTTAGAGCCCAACGCCCCGCACACACGCGCGTACGTATGAGAGAAATGTGCATTGCTCGGCCCCCGACCACCCACCGTAACCAAGAACTCCCCGATATTTTCCTCGCCCTCGCTTCTACCATAGTTTTTCCCGTCATGGACGGCCCAAAGAATGTCCCGCAGCTGCGTCTTCGGACCGCCCAAGACGAAAAGCCCATTTCTGTCATGATTTTTTGAAATAGAAGTAGGACCCCACCACATCTATGATGATACCGGGTTTTTCACAATTATCGTCACAGAATTGTCATAAGTATGACATAATTTTTTTCCGTCGGCCCAAAATTTCACGGGTGTGTCTTTTTTTTGTAGTGTCTTGATCTCGCAGGTTTTGAGATTGATGAGTCCTCGTGACTCGCAGATACTACCAAAACAGTTGCAGGTGCCGATGATACCGATGCAGGTGGTGCAACCGAGCTCAAGTGGGAGTTTGACGAAGACCTTGGTCGTTACTATGTTTCCTTTTCAGATGATTAGTAGTGGTGCCCAGTAGGGACCTGATCAGGATTTAGCATTTGGGGTTGTATTGTTTTCATTTGGATTCATCCGTAGTCGGACCTTGTGTGTACTCTGTTAAATGTATGAATAATTTGATCATTGTGTGACATGGCAATTGTAAGCCAACTATTTACTTCCTTGTTCTTGTACATGGGATTGTGTGAAGATGACCCTTCTTGCAACAATACCAAATTGCCTTTATGCCTCTAAGTCGTGCCTCAACACGTGGGAGATATAGCTGCATCTTGGGCGTTACATTGCCGCTCTCCATCAGTGTCAGCACGAAGTCCGGGGGGACACCCCGAAAGAGGCTCAGGCAGGGGATCCCGAAGAAGGATAGGTCAGCGCGGATTCCTCAGGGCAGTGGCTCCACCTCGTCGCCGTCTGCCACCATCGCTAAGCCGGCCGCGCACTCGTCGGTCCCTAAGAGCGCGACGACGCCCGTGCCCGGGAATCTTGACGCAGTACTCAATGTCTCCATCTTGATGCCAGGATGACGTCGGCGGCGAAGAGGATGAAGGAGAACGTTGGAGCCGCCGAAGCCCAGCGACTTGCCTCGGTCGCAACGAATCCGACACAAAAGGACAAGGCTGCCTCCCGTGCCCCTACAGCGAGGTTGCCCTCCCGAGGCTCTAGATCCCAGCCTCAGGAGAACACGGTCCCTGTGGTCGAGGCGACTCCGGACGCGCTCGCCCTTAGCGTGCCTACTGAGGACCCGAAGGCTCCAGAGCCCCCAGGCCCTTCTGCTGCTGCCGCCTCGCCAGGCTTGACGCCGGTGCCGCTTCCTCCCCTAGCCATCACGTCGACGGGCCATGGTTCTTCTGTCGCGCCTGGTGCCCTGGAGGAGGCCTTCTCCGTGCTGGACCAGCTTCGGGGTGATCTTCAGGGCCCCGACCGACGCCGGTCGTCGGGGCGCCTGGAGCTGATCTCGGGGTGTCTCCAGGACAACGCGTCCATTAGGGCGGCCTGGGCCCAGGCCATGGCGGCCTTAGAGGAAGGCCGGAAGGTGGCCGGCCTAGCCGCAGCCGCCTGCGAGTGGCGGTGAAGTGCGCTGCAACGCGATAGAGGCCGAGCTGAAAACCCTTCGCGATGAGCAGGCCACCCGCGCCCGCCAGCTCGAGGAGCTGGAGGAGAAGCCGAAGACTGATACGTCTCCAACGTATCTATAATTTTTGATTGTTCCATGCTATTGTATTATTTTTTTTGATGTTTTATATGCATTAATATGCTATTTTATATGATTTTTGGGACTAACCTATTAATCCTGAGCCCAGTGCCAGTTTCTATTTTTTTACTTGTTTTAGAGTTTCGCGGAAAAGGAATACCAAACGGAGTCCAAACGGAAAAAAACTTTCATGATGATTTTTCTTGGACCAAAAGACACCCAGGAGACTTGGAGTTCAAGTCAGAGGAGCCTCGAGGCGGCCACAAGGGTGGAGGGCACGACCCCCGACCTTGTGGGCCCCTCATAGCTCCCCTGACATAATTCTTCCGCCTATATCTACTCTTATACCCCAAAAACATCCAGGGAAGCCACGAAACCACTTTTGCACTACCGCAACCTTCAGTACCCATGAAATCCCATCTTGGGGCCGTTTTTGTCATCCTGCCAGAGGGGGAATCGATCATGGAGGGCTTCTACATCAACACCATTGCCTCTGTGATGGAGTGTGAGGTGTTTAGTTCAGACCTACGGGTCCATAGCTAGTAGTTGGATGGCTTCTTCTCTCTCTTTGATTCTTAATACAAAGTTCTCCTCTATGTTCTTGGAGATCTATTTGATGTAATACTCTATTACGGTGTGTTTCTCGAGATCTGATGAATTGTGGATTTATGATCAGCTTATCTATGAATATTATTTGAATCTCCTCTGAATTCTTATATGCATGATTTGATATCTTTGCAAGTCTCTTTGAACTATCGATTTGGTTTGGCCAACTAGACTGGTTTTTCTAGCAATGGGAGAAGTGCTTAGCTTTGGGTTCAATCATGCGGTGTCCTTTACCAATGACAGTAGGGGCAGCATGGCTCGTATTGTATTGTTGCCATCAAGGATAACAAGATGGGGTTTTCATCATATTGCCTAAGTTAATCCTTGTACATCATGTCATCTTGCTTAATTCGTTACTCTGTTCTTATGAAGTTAATACTCTAGAAGCTGGCATGAGTCGGTCAATGTGTTGAATAATAGTAGTAGATGTAGAATTGTTTCGATCTACTTGACAGGGACGTGATGCCTATATTCATGATCATTGCCTTAGATATTGTCATAACATTGCGCTTTTCTATCAATTGCTCGACAGTAATTTGTTCACCCACCGTAATAACTTCTATATTGAGAGAATCCTTTAGTGAAACCTATGGCCCCCGGGTCTATTTTCCATCAGATAAGTTTCTGATTTACTTTCTTTTGCTATCCTTTATTTTCCATTCCATAAAAAATACCAAAAACATTACTTTACCGTTTATCCATCTCTGTCAGATCTCACTTTGCGAATAACCGTGAAGGGATTGACAACCCCTTTGTCACGTTGGTTGCATGTTGGTGTTTGTTCGTGTAGGTATTCGGTGGCTTGTTGCGTAGTCTCCTATTGGATTGGTACCTTGGTTCTCAAAACTGAGGGACTTACGCTCCTTTGGTGCATCACCCTTTCCTCTTCAAGGGAAAAACCAACACAAGCTCAAAAGGTAGCAAGAAGGATTTCTAGCACCGTTGTCGGGCAGATATACACCAAGCCAAGACATAGCAAGTACCCATCATAAACTCTCATCTCCAGCATTACATTATTCGCCAATCACCTCTCGTTTTCCTCTCTCCCTCTTCTAAAACAATTTTCGAAAAGATTCGCCTTTTCTTCGCCTCTCTTCCGTTCGTCTTCTTCGCTTGCTTTTTATGTGCTCGTGTGTTGGATTCCTTGATTTGTCATGATGACTCAAGATAATACCAAATTGTGTGACTTTTCCAATACCAACAACAATGATTTTATTAGTACTCTGATTGCTCTCGATGCTAATGCAGAATCTTGTGAGATTAATACTGCTTTGCTGAACCATGTTATGAAAGATCAATTTTCTGACCTTCCCAATGAACATGTCGCATACCATATTAATAATTTCATTGATTTGTGCGATATGCAAAAGAAAAAAGATGTGGATAATTATATTGTTAAGTTAAAGTTATTTCCTTTCTTGCTTAGGTGTAAAGATGCTTTTATTTCCAAGTATTTTCCTGCCGCTAAGCTCATCTCCCTTAGGAACGATATTATGAATTTTAAGCAACTTGATCATGAAAATGTTGCACAATCTTGGGAGAGGATGAAATTAATGATTACAAATTGCCCTACTCATGGTTTGAATTTATGGATGAATACACAAATTTGTTACGCCGGATTGAATTTTGCTTCTAGAAGTCTTTTAGATTCGGCCGCGCAAGGCACTTTTATGGAAATTACTTTAGGAGAAGCTACTAAACTCCTAGATAATATTATGGTTAACTATTCTCAATGGCATACCGAAAGATCTTCCACTAGTAAAAAAGTGCATGCAATTGAAGAAATATATGTTTTGAATGGAAAGATGGATGAGCTTATGAAATTTTTTGCTAGTAAGAGTGCTCCTATTGATCCTAATTATATGCCTTTGTCTACTTTTATTGAAAACAATAATGAATCTATGGACGTGATTTTTTTTGGGAAGAACAATTTTGGTAATAACGTGTATAGAGGTAATTTTAGTCCTAGGCCGTTTCCTAGTAATTCCTCGAATAATTATGGTAATTACTACAAAAATTCTTATGGAAATTATAATAAGATGCCCTGTGATTTTTAGAATAGTGTTAAAGAATTTATTAGTTCGCAAAAGAATTTCAATGCTTTTATTGAAGAAAAATTTCTTAAGATTGATGATTTGGCTAGGAACGTGGATAGAATTTCTCTTGATGTTGATTCCTTGAAACTTAGATCTATTCCACCTAAGCATGATATCAATGAGTCTCTCAAAGCCATGATAATTTCCGTTGATGAATGCAAAGAAAGAACCGCTAAGATGTCTACCAAGAATGATTGGTTTATAAAAGCGTGTTCTTCTAGTTTCCGTGAAAATAATGATGAAGATATAAAAGTGATTGATGTGACTCCTATTGAATCTTTGTTTTCCAATATAAATCTTGATAAAGATGGGACTATAGATGAACCAACTTTAGTTAGAAGGCGTCGCAATGATTCGAAGTTTTTAGATCTTGATGCAAAAATTGATGAAAGTGGGATTGAAGAGGTCAAAACATTAGATAGTAATGAACCCACTATTTTGGATTTCAAGGACTTTAATTATGATAATTTCTCTTTAATAGATTGTATTTCCTTGTTGCAATCTGTGTTGAATTCTCCTAATTCTTATAATCAAAACAAAGCTTTTACTTAACATACCGTTGATGTTATGATGCAATCTTATGAAGAAAAGCTTAATTTGGAAGTTTCTATTCCCATTAAACTTTATGATGAGTGGGAACCAACTATTAAGATTAAGATTAAAGATTATGAATGTTATGGTTTGTGTGATTTGGGTGCTACTGTTTTGCATGATTCCAAAAACTTTATGTGATGTGTTAGGTTTGCGTGAATTTGATGATTATTCCTTAAATTTGCATATTGCGGATTCCACTATGAAGAAACCTGTGGGAAGAATTAATTATGTTCTTATTGTTGCAAATAGGAATTACGTGCACATAGATTTCATTGTTATTGATATAGATTGCACTCCTACATGTCCTATTATTCTTGGTAGACCTTTCCTTAGAACGATTGGTGCAATTATTGATATAAAAGAAGGAGACATTAGATTTCAATTTCCATTAAGGAAAGGCATGGAACACATTCCAATCAAGAAAATTAAATTTCCTTACGAATCTATTATGAGAGACACATATGGATTGCATGCCAAAGATTATAATACTTAGATCCATTCGTGTTTTTATGCCTAGCTAGGGGTGTTAAACAATAGCGCTTGTTGGGAGGCAACCCAATTTTATTTTTGTCCTTGCTTTTTAAGTCCTGTTTTGATTTGAATAAATCATCTAGCCTCTGGTTAGATGTGGTTTTTTGTTTTAATTAATGTTTGTGCCAAGTAAGACCTTTGGGATATCTTAGAGTGATAGTTAATTTGATCCTGCTGAAAAGCAGAAACTTTTGCGCCAAAGCAGATTAGTTTTAATTTTAACGGAAGTGCGATAAAATACTGATTCTTTCTGAAGAGGATTAATAAACAAATTATCTAGGACTTCTTTATTTCTCAGAATTTTTGGAGTTACAGGAGTATTCGAAATCTCCAGATTGGTACGAACTGTTCTGTTTTTCACAGATTCTATTTCACGCATGTTGTTTTCTTATTATTTTTTTGACTGGGAACTGTAGGGAAAAAACCCCACATCATATCAAATCTTTATTAAAAGAGAAATCAAGTACAAGTACAAAGGGGGATTACAAGAGGTAATCAAGCTATTCTAAGGGAAGGAGGAGCAGAAACAAGTTAAAAATTACAAGCCTCAAGGTGGCAGAAATGAGATCCATCTAAGGAGATCATCCTTATAGGCAGATTTCACCCTATACTGCATTAATGTAATGTCATAGATGAATGCACTTCTCAATTTATTGAAGCCATCTCTCTCATGCCTGAAGACCTTAGCATTCCTGACAATCCATATTCTAGCATGCTATAAAGACCACTTCAGTGAAGAAGGGTTTCCTGAAGCTCCTGCTAGCATTGATAACCAACTCAGCCATACAGTCACCAGATGACCAGTCAATTTGCAAGTAGTTCCAAACTGACACTAAAATTGCAACTAAAGAACAAATGATCTCTTGTTTCCTTAGTCTGCAAAGGGCAAAGAACACAATTTACTCCATCCTCCAAATGCCAATGTTTCCTTTCCACCATGTCCTTGGTGTTTAGTCTATCCATAATAAGCATCCAAGAAAATACTTTTACTTTCATTGTACATGAGGACTTCCAGATCCAAGCTGTCAAATTGTTGAAGGACTCTGACACAAAATTATGTGAGTAAAACAACTTTGGTGCGTATCCCTTGGCAGTGCCTCTCCAAAACCAAATATCCTTGGACCCAGGTTCTCTATTGTGGCCATCCAACAAAGACTGAAGAGTGTTCAGGTCATCAAAAGCCTGGCTAGACAAAGGAAGGTGGAAGTGCTGGAACATGTCCTTAGAGTCCAAAAACTCTTTAACAGTGATCCAGGGGTCCTTAACATAAGAAAAGAGCCTGGGAAATCTGAATTAGAGAATAGAAACATGTTCATCAAGTTGCCATTTGTCTGACCACATGAGGGCAGTGTCCCCTTCATTTACCTAAACCCAAGCACACTCCCTAAAGTGTTGCATGACCTTGCATATATCCTTCCACCAGAAAGAGTCACAATCAGCAGTTCCTTGGGGTACTCTGCCATGATAGTAGGAGTCCCAAATTAAAGACACCCATGGTAGATCCTTTTTATTAAGGAAGTTATTTGCATGTTTGAGTAGTAGTGCCACACTTTGAACACCCAGATAAAGAATACCAAGGCCTCCCTTGTTTTTTGGTCTACAAATAAGGTCCCAAGCTGCAAGTGAGGGGGAAGGCTCACCCCTATTCTTCCTCTAGAGACATTGTCTCTGAATTCTCTCCAATTGCTTTAGAATTCCAGCAGGAACAACCAAACTACAAAGGAAGAAAATGGGCATAGAAGACAAGGCAGAGTTCAGAAACTGCAATCTTCCCCCCTTAAAAAAGAGGATCTAGCTGTCATTCTCCTCTCCATGCAGTCCACCAAAGGCATAAAATCCACCATTTTGGGCCTTGTAGTTCCTACTGGCAAGCCAAGGTAGGTAAATGGCATTTTCCCAATCTGGCATCCAAAGGCAGCAGCTAATTCTGTCATGACAGCAGTGTCCACATTGATGGGAATAAAAAAATATTTGTGGTAATTCACATCAAGACCAGTGGACATAGAGAAAACCTTAAGCATGTCTTTCAGAGCTATAAGTTGGTCCTTGTCAGCAGGTAAGATAATCAAAGTGTCATCAGCATACTGAATCACTGGGTAATCCTGGTCATGACAAGGTATAGGAAGACGAACAATGCTCCTTCTGAACATGTCATTGATTAAAGTCTGCAGTAGGTCAGCAGCTAGGACAAAAAGGAGGGGAGAGACTGGATCACCCTGTTTGACACCCTTTTTACATATGAATTTCCTACCAGGAACTCCATTAAGCAGAACAGATGAGGTACCTCTGGACAAAAGCTGCTTCATCCAAAAAATCCACTTCTCATTGAAGCCCTTATATCTCAATATTTATACAATTCCCTCTTGCTCAAGGGAATCAAAAGCCTTCTCAAAATCCAATGTAAGAATCACAATTGGTCTCTTGGACTTGTGACATTGGTGTAAATACTCAAAAGTCCACCCAATATAGTCCTGAATTGTTCTCCTTTTTATGAACCCATACTAGTGCTTGTGAACACACTGCATAATCACCTCTTGAATCCTATTGTCTGCCATCTTGGATAAGAACTTAAGACCCATTCATGTTAAAGAGATAGGTCTAAAATCACCTACCTCTTCAGGTGAAGGCTTCTTAGGCACCGGAGTGATATATGAATCATTGATATTTTCCAGATGAGTAGTACCATCAAAGAAAGCCTGGGCCAGTTCATAAAAATCTTGAGAAATAATGTGCCAGCACCTTTTGAAGAAGAGACCATTAAAACCATCTGGGCCTGGAGCTTTATCAACTGGCTTATGCTTGACAATCTTGTCCATTTCTTCCTTCTCAAAAGGCTTAGTGAGAATATCTAAACCCTCCATCGGTTCAATGAGGGAAGAAAGATCAAAACCCATGTTAATTCCCCTGGAAGAACCCATTCTGTTTTTAAAACAATTCCATATAATGCTCTCCATTTGTGAGTGATCAGTCACGACAGAACCATCAGGTAATTTTAAGCTAGCAATAGAGTTTATTCTATGTCTCTCAGTAGCCATAGCATGAAAGAACTTGGTGTTTTCAGCACCCACTTTTATATATCTGACAGTACATATTTTCTACCAATAAAGATATTGAAGGTGGAGCAATTTCTCACATGATTTTTGACCACTTTCGTGAAATTGGATTCATGTCTGTAAAGTGGTCTAAATTCCTCAAGCTCATCCAAAAGCAGAATAACCATATTGCATTTATAGACAAGATTTTTCAGTTTGGACCATCTATGGCTAGTATCAGGGGGTATGAACCATGGAAAGTTGGAATACAGTAGATATTACACCAATATAATAAAGAATGAGTTCACAACAGTACCAAAATTGGTGATTTATTTTCTTATACTAACAGAGCTTACGAGATTTTTTGTTGGAGTTTTGTGTCAAGTTTTGGATAAGGATTTGATGGACTATGGAATAAAGAGTGGCAAGAGTCTAAGCTTGGGGATGCCCCGGGAAGGCATCCCCTCTTTCGTCTTCGTCTATCGGTAACTTTGCTTGAGGCTATATTTTATTCACCACATGGTATGTGTTTTGCTTGGAGCGTCTTGTATGATTTGAGTTTTTGTTTTTTAGTTTTCCACGATCATCCTTGTTGTACACACCTTTTGAGAGAGACATACATGAATCAGGATTTATTAGAATGCTCTATGTGCTTCGCTTATATCTTTTGACCAAGGCAAAATTTTCTCTAGTGCTTCACTTATATATTTTTAGAGCACGGCGGTGGTTTTATTTTATAGAAATTGGTGAACTCTTGTACTTCACTTATATTATTTTGAGAGTATCTAAAAAGCATGGTAATTTGCTTTGGTTATAAAATTAGTCCTAATATGATAGGCATCCAAGAGGGATATAATAAAAACTCTCATATAAAGTGCATTGAATACTATGAGAAGTTTGATTCCTTATGATTGTTTTGAGATATGAAGATGGTGATATTAGAGTCATGCTAGTAAGTAGTTGTGAATTTGAGAAATACTTATGTTAAAGTTTGTGAGTCACGTAGCATGCACGTATGGTGAACCGTTATGTGATGAAGTCGGGGCATGATTTATTTATTGATTGTCTTCATATGAGTGGCAGTCCAGGATGAGCGATGGTCTTTTCCTACCAATCTATCCCCCTAGGAGCATGCGCGTAGTACTTTGTTCCGATGACTAATAGATTTTTGCATTAAGTATGTGAGTTCTTTATGACTAATGTTGAGTCCATGGATTATACACACTCTAACCTTTCCGCCATTGCTAGCCTCTCCATAAACCCACCGCATATCCTTCCTCAAAACAGCCACCATACCTACCTACTATGGCATTTCCATAGCCATTCCGAGATATATTTCCATGCAACTTTCCACTGTTCCATTTATTATGACACGCTCCATCATTGTCATATTGCTTTTCATGATCATGTAGTTGACATCATATTTGTGGCAAAGCCACCATTCATCATCTTTTATAAATGTCTCTCTTGATTCATTGCACATCCCGGTACACCGCCGGAGGCATTCACATAGAGTCATATTTTGTTCTCAGTATCGAGTTGTAATTTTTGAGTTATAAGTAAATAAAAGCGCGATGATCTTCATTATTAGAGCATTGTCCCATGTGAAGAAAGGATGATGGAGACTATGATTCCCCCATAAGTCAGGATGAGACTCCGAACGAAAAAAGGATGCCAACAAAATGAGAGAAGGCCAAAATAAAAAAATGAGAGAAAAAGAGAGAAGCGACAATGTTGCTATCCTTTTTACCACACTTGTGCTTCAAAGTAGCACCATGATCTTCATGATAGAGAGTCTCCTATGTTGTCACTTTCATATACTAGTGGGAATTTTTCATTATAGAACTTTTCTTGTATATTCCAATGATGGGCTTCCTCAAATTGCCCTAGGTCTTCATGAGCAAGAAAGTTGGATGCATAAGTTTCTTTCTGAGCTTTCATAAACTTACAGCTCTAGTGCATTTGTTGCATGGTAAACCCTACTCACTAACATTGATATGTATTAATGGGCATCTCCATAGCCCGTTGATACACCTTGTTGATGTGAGACTATCTCCTTCTTTTGGTCTTGTCCACAACCACCGTCTATTCCACCTATAGTGTTATATCCATGGCTCACACTCATGTATCGCGTGAAAGTTGAAAAAATTAGAGAACGTCAAAAGTATGAAACAATTGCTTGGCTTGTCATCGGGGTTGTGCATTATTTAAATATTTTGTGTGATGAAGATGGAGCACAGCCATACTATATGATTTTCTAGGGATAAGCTTTCTTTGGCCATGTTATTTTGAGAAGACATAACTATTTTGTTAGTATGCTTGAAGTATTATAGTTTTTATATCAACATTAAACTTTTGTTTTGAATCTTATGGATCTGAACATTCATGCCACAATAAAGAGAATTACATGGACAAATATGTTAGGTAGCATTCCACATCAAAAATTCTGTTTTTATCATTTACCTATGCAAGGACGAGCAGGAATTAAGCTTGGGGATGCTTGATACGTCTCGAACGTATCTATAGTTTTTTATTGTTCCATGCTATTATATTATCTGTTTTGGATGTTTTATATGAATTAATAAGCTATTTTATATGATTTTTGGGACTAACCTATTAACCTAGAGCCCAGTGCCAGTTTCTGTTTTTCCTTGTTTTAGATTTTTGCAGAAAACAAATACCAAACAGAGTCTAAACGGAATAAAACTTTCGTGATGATTTTTCTTGGACCAAAAGACACCCAGGAGACTTGGAGTGCAAGTCAGAGGAGCCTCGAGGTGGCCACAAGGGTGGAGGGCACGACCAGGGTGGTGGGGCACGCCCCCCGACCTTGTGGGCCCCTCGTAACTCGCTTGACCTAATTCTTCCGCCTATATATACTCTTATACCCCAAAAACATCCAAGGGAGCCACGAAACCACTTTTCCACTGCCACAACCTTTTGTACCCATGAGATACAATATTGGGGCCTTTTCCGGCACCCTGCTGAAGGGCGAATTGATCACGGAGGGCTTCTGCATCAACACCATTGCCTCTCCGATGAAGCATGAGTAGTTTACTTCAGACCTACGGATCCATAGCTAGTAGCTAGATGGCTTCTTCTCTCTCTTTGATTCTCAATATAGAGTTATCATCGATGTTCTTGGAGATCTATTCGATGTAATACTCTTTTACGGTGTGTTTGTAGAGATTCGATGAATTGTGGATTTATGATCAGCTTATCTATGATATTATTTGAATCTCCTTTGAATTCTTATATGCATGATTTGACATCTTTGCAAGTCTCTTCGAACTATTGATTTGGCTTGGCCAACTAGATTGGTTTTTCTTGCAATGGGAGAAGTGTTTAGCTTTGGGTTCAAACTTGCGGTGTCCTTTCCCAGTGACAGTAGGGGCAGCAAGGCACGTATTGTATTGTTTCCATCGAGGATAACAAGATGTGGTTTTCATCATATTGCTTGAGTTAATCCCGCTACATCATGTCATCTTGCTTAATTACTTACTCTGTTCTTATGAACTTAATACTCTAGATGCAGGTAGGAGTCGGTCGATGTGTGGAGTAATTGTAGTAGATGCAGAATCATTTCGATCTACTTGACACGGACGTGATGCCTATATTCATGATCATTGCCTTAGATATCGTCATAACATTGCGCTTTTCTGTCAATTGCTCGGCAGTAATTTTTTCACCCACCGTAATAACTTCTATCTTGAGAGAAGCCTCTAGTGAAACCTATGGCCCCGGGGTCTATTTTCTATCATATAAGTTTCCGATCTACAATTTTAGTTTCCGATTTACTTTCTTCTGCAATCCTTTACTTCCCGTTTCATAAACCAAAAATACCAAAAATATTACTTTACCATTTATCCATCTCTATTAGATCTCACTTTGCGAATAACCATGAAGGGATTGACAACCCCTTTGTCGCGCTGGTTGCAAGTTGGTGTTTTTTTTGTGCAGGTATTCGATGGCTTGTTGTGTAGTCTCCTACTGGATTGATACCTTGGTTCTCAAAACTGAGGGAAATACTTACTCTCCTTTGCTCTATCAACCTTTCCTCTTCAAGGGAAAAGCCAATGCAAGCTCAACAGGTAGCAAAGACCCGGGAAGCTCGCTGACCGTGACGCTAAGTTGGAGTAGGTAGCCCGGCAACACGCCACGGAGCGCGGTTGCCTGGATAAGCTAAAGGAGGAGGTGGAGGCGGCCCAGGAGTCCCACGACAAGCTTGTCTCTGAGGACAAAGCTTAGCTAGAAACCAGGGAGAAGCTCCTCGCCGCTGCTAAGAAGACGGCCGCCGTGGGGCGCTCCGCCTTCGACTCCCTTGAGTTGAGGTCCCGCAAGGCACTAGAGGATCTCTGTGGGAGTGGGTACAAGGAGCCGTTGTTGACTTCGGAGGAAGGCCCCGCCGAGCTTCTTCTTAAGCTCGTCACGGTGCTCGGGGGCGTCATTGTCGGAGTGGGCCCCATGGTGGAGGGGAGGCCCGCGTCTTCAGCCACCTCTATCTCCGGGACACCATCTTTGACCTCGGTGCCTTGCTAGAGCCCGTGGACCCCGAGTCCTACACCACCTCTGCTGAGGCCATGAAGGGTCAGGTGGAGGCCCTGCTGTGGAAGTTCCTCGTCGTCGACCCCGTGACCACGACTAGCGGCAAGGACGGCGACGACGTCGTCAACGTGGGGCTCTCCTAGTGGGCGATGGCGGCGTCCATGGCTGAAGAAGAAGCTTGATGGTTGCACTTCCCTCTGTTCAAGTCCTGCACCACGTACCGTGCCTCATGGAGGCGTAAGAACTTGTGCCTGGTACTCTAAAGAAACAATATATTTTGTAATAATTTGCTAGGGTTCTACGATCTCCTTTCCCTTTAACATTCTACGTCGGCATGGCCCGGCCCCGTGCACACCTCAGCCGCCGTTGGATCATCCAGATCACAAGGGCGAGACCAAGGGATGAGGGGCTACGTGACCAGTTAGGCTCCTGAGTCGCGATGCTCAGCAGTCCCCCTTGACGTGCAAACAACCCTCAGGAAGGAGATGTGTGAGTAGGCCTTACCATTCTGTGTCGGTAGGGTCCAGCCCTGCGCATACCTCAGCTGCCGTTGGGGCATCCGGATCACCAAGATGAGACCAAGGGATGAGGGGCTACGTGACCAATTAGGCTCCTGAGTCGCGATGCTGAGGAGTCCCCCTGGCAAGGTGGCGTACGCCGGGCCTGACTGAGCATAGCCCCCGTGCCCAGCCCCCTCGTGCGACAATCCCGAGGGGAAAGCAGCACGGTGAGGATGAGCACCAAGACTGGCGGCTCCCTCAGGTTAACGAAGCCGTGAGGCCACCCTCAGTTGTTTATCATGAGTGCGGAGCATGGCGCTTTCGCTCTTGCATGGGCATAGCCGCTCCTCGACCGTGTCGATTGCCAGCACAGAGCATGGTGCTTCCACTAGTACATGGGTGGGAGCCCCCTCTAAGGAGAGTCGCCGGGATGTGTACAGCCCCGCCCTGACACGTGGCTTGCACGACAGGGCTAGAGGAGGTGTGTATGGGCACTCACGAGCTAGTGCGGGACTTACGAGGCCCTACCTCAAGTCGGGTTGCACCCGAATTCGATTCGGAACACTTGTGATAGCCTTCCGAGATGGTTAGCCAACCTACCCCGAGTGAATCTCCTGAGGTTATTGCATGAGAAGGCCAAACAACAAGGATCCAAGGAGGTGACGTGAACGGGACCGGCCCGCCAGACAGAGCTCAACCATTGGGTTTATTGACGCTACAGGGACGAACCTGAGCACAAATGCCATGCCCAATCTTCTCATGCGAAGGTCCTAAAGAAAGACAACCGGCGCGCGACTCCCGTGGTGACGAGGCACCGGGTCGCGTGCCCTTACTCATCAACCCATGATTAGCTCATGCGAGAACAAGGCACCAAGGACCATGGGAGGTGACATGCATAGGAGCTAGCCCATGAGCCAGAGCTCAGCCACTTGGGTTTAGCGACGCTGCAGGGACGAACCCGAGCACATACGTTGTGCCAGTCCTTAATCATGAGGCGGTCATGGGTGGGCTTGCAAGGGCGTATGACGTTCATGGCGACGAAGAACCGGATAGGCAGATGATAAGCATAAAGTATCTAATGATTGAAGGTAAAGCCAGTTCTGATAGATGCAGGAAGGATACATGCCGCAGGGATGGACCCACGTGGCTTGGGGACAATACAGCCAAAGGGGCACCCCCAACTGAACGAACCAAAAAGATGTCACCTGGCACCATTGTTGAAGAACTGATGAGGAAGCTGAAGATGCGTGTTGCCGAAGTCGCTCCTCATGAGCCGCCCAGGCCCTGAACCTCGGGTGGCTCTGGAGACTTGGAGGGCTCACAAGGATCCATCGCCATCTCTGTCAGGGTCGCCTGGTGGTTGGCCTCATGAGCTGCTAGGACGCCCTGCATGTGGCGCTGATGCACGACAGCCCTGTTCAACAAGCTGAAAGGCATGCAGACATAGCTGTGAGGCAGGCCCTCGCATCGGCCAATGTAGGATGGCTAGAAGAGCTCCTCAAACGCGGCCCTCTTGAGCCCAGGGATGTTGACGCAGGCGTGTAGCTCACTGTACTCGTCGGGGCAGGGAGGTGCGATGGGTGGTGGCCGACGGTCGCCCGACATAGCTATTGCTTCCTGAAGCTCCTCGGTTGCCTCGGTCATGAACTCTTGAGCGCCTGGCGCCTTGTGCCCTGCGCTTTCCTCATGGAAGCGCGTGTTGAAGCACGCCTCCACATGGTGCCCGAACACCTCCCTCGTGACGCTGGTCAGATTGGAGGCCCTCCAGAGTAGAGCCCCCGAGCCTAGCCTGAGAGGGGCGCCGGGCGCGCCTTCCTATGCAAGACGGGAAGGCGCCCCGCCCTCCTGAGGTCATTGCTGGAGCAGCTGCTTCTTCTTCTTGGGGGCAGTCTCAGGGGGTAGACAGCACCCTCGTTGTCTAAGTCCTCGACAGCCGCAGCCTGGTAGGCGCGCTCGAGAGAGCACACCACATCCTTCTCTTTGCAGGCGACTGAGATGATGCCGCAGCTTCCTGCCATCTTGAGGACATTGTAGCCATGGTGGGTCACTGCCATGAACTTGGCCAGGGCCGGATACCAGAGGATGGCATTGTACGGGAGGTGAATGTGGGAGACGTCGAAGTCAATGAGCACAGTGCGGTAGTTGTCACCGGTGCCGATGGTGATAGGGAGGCGGATCTGCCCTATCGGGTGGTGGAGTCATCGGTCACTCCTGAGAAAGGATTGGTGGGCTGCGGCAGGTCGTAGGGCAGTTGGAGGCGGTCGAACGTCTCACTGGAGAGGACATTGAGCCTGTTGGCCTCGTGGGAATGGGGGTACCTAGACTTGCCTGCCTGCGGCCCGGGGCGTGGCTCCACCAGTGGCCTGGTATGGCCCATCTTCGTCAACAACCACTCAAGACCATCGCGAGGGGCCAAGCCTTGCGAGGCGGAAGACACAAGACCTCCTCCGAGGCGGCCTCCCTAGGCTGGCTCCCGAGGAGCGGAGATATCTATGCGAGGGGCACCTCGCGAGGAGCGCGTGACGTGAGCCATGACGACCAAGGCCAGGTAGGCGCCAGCGGGCGCAGAGTACTCGTTACCTCTTTGGTGCTAAAAGGGCAAGCGCGGGTGAGGAGTCCCGAGGCATCAGGCAAAGGTTGCCATATCGGTGCAACGATACCAAGACCAGTAGGACGGCAGGACGGAGGTCACCACGGAGCCCATGATGGCGTCACCACTAGAGTCCTTGGCAAGCGAAGACCACATTTTGTCAGGATAACTTGCACTAGCTGTCCCCCTTCAAATTGGCCGTTGTGGGATCCCTTCCTGCCTAATATTTGGGGAGAGAACCCGGGCCTCTATATATAGGACTAGCCACCACCGTTGGGAGGCATCTCATCTTGGACTGGATCCATTCCACCAAGGCCACCATATAAGCTCACCGAGCTCAAGAACACCTCTCCTCAGGAGGCTGTTCATCCCTTGTACTTGTTCATCCTCAGCCTACAAGGCAATCCACCACACCACACTAGAGTAGGGTATTACACTACAACGGTGGCCCGAACCAGTATAAACTCTTGTGTCCCTTGTTCGTTGGGTTCAGCGAGCTAGGCTTTGAGATCGTGGCGAGAGCGTAAGCTAGGGGAGAGAGATCTTCGTGCGCACCCTAGTGTTCGAACCTCAAGGGTTTGCCAGAACCCGTATTCCAAAATTTGGCGCGCCAGGTAGGGGTGCGCTGAAGCTTTTCTTCCGTCGACCCACGCTCCACTGCTCCACCATGTCCATGGAGGATGCACGCCAAGCCCACGCCTAGTGCTGAGCCGCCCTCGCCGCCCGTGTCGCTCAGACAGCTCCTATCGGTGGGCCTCCCCGTCGTTCTCCATCACCCGGCGCCAACGCCGCCACAGGCCCGGCGGGAAACAAGCAGCAAGCATCATCGCTGCACCCCTCCGTGCGACGGGACGGCCGCACCGCCACCCTGTCGCTGACTCCGGTCGACTCATCGCCCCATGCTTGTCGCGTCCACGGACGCGGCAGGCCACGTTGCTCATGGCACGTGAGCTCCTGTGCTACCGCCCGGGCGACGACCTCTATGAGGACTGGCTGGACCGCATCGCCGAGCTCGTCATCGCCGATGGGGGCTCCGCCACACCATCTCTCTCGCTGCCTCGCCCTCCCCCAGCTACGGGAAACGTAGCTCATGGAGCCCCTTCACCACCTCCGCACCAAGACGCCATCCAGGTGCCAAGACGCGCGGCCCCTCGGCGTGACTTGCCATGCCGGGTGCCCGCACGCGAAGAAGGAAGCTGGCAAGAAGTTCCCCGACCGCCGGAAAACGCTCCTTAACTCCCCGCGCCACCACGTCAAGACCGCGTGCCGCCTGCGGCGGCGGTGCGTAGGCATCAAGATCAAGCTCTGCCCCCACAACGGGCCCAGTGGCCACCGCAGGCTTCCGTGCCATCACTCCAGAGCTGCGTAGCGTAGTCTGGCCAGGCAAGTTCAAGCCAGACCTCCCTCCGTGCTACAACGACACCCCTGATCCTGCCTAGTTCTTGCAGCTCTACAAACTGAGCATTGAGGCGGCCAACGGCGACGAGGAAGTCATGGCGAACTGGTTTCCCATGGCTCTCAAGGATGGTGCTCGCTCGTGGCTCTTGAACTTCCCACTGGGGTCAATGTCCTCCTGGAGTGAGATGCGCGATCGCTTCGTCGCCAACTTCCAGGGCTCTCACGACCGCCCATCGACCATGGGTGACCTGCACCGCATCAAACAACAGCCAGGAGAGACCCTGCAGAAGTACATCCAGCGCTGCAATAGCGTTCGCCTCAAAATTCCCAAGGTAACAGACGAAGCCATCATCTTAGAATTCTTTGATGGCGTCCGCGACATCAAGATGAAGGAGGAGCTCCCCATCCACGAGGAATTGTGCACTGCCCTGGAAATGTTTAACACGGTGACCAAGTGCGCAAGAGCTGAGGAGGGGCGCCTCTCCCTCCTCGAGCTCCCTGCTGCCGACCGAGAAGAGAAGAAGGCCAAGGCGAAGGACGTGAGGTGCAAGGGAGTATCCATGCTCGCGGTGGAGCCGGACACGAAGCGCGTCCCGGACCACCCCGAGTCATCTAAGAGCAGCCGGCTGTTCTGCGCCTTCCACAATGGACACAGCCACAACACCAATGACTGCTAAGAGCTTAGGGCCATTCGAGTTGGACGCTTCGGTCGGTGCCCCGAGTGCAACGACCGGGGCTACGGCCGAGGAGGAGGACGAAGTGGGGGACACTGGGACGACCGCGGCCCCCGTCAGGAGTGGCGCGGCCGGCCTCGCGAGGACCATTGGCAGGAACAGCCTCACGAGGGCGCCTGGAGGGACCAGCCTCGTGAGCACAATCCTCAGGGGTATGCTGGCCTCCCTCCGTTGCCGCCACCACCAAGGAGGAACGATGACCACCATTAGGACGAGGGGGCTAGGGGCTTCCAGGACCCATGCACTATCACTTGCATCTTGGGCGGTTCTCAGGCCCTAGCTACCCAGCGCATCTTCAAGTAGTTTGCTTGTGAGGTGAACGCAACCCTTCCCAGGCTCGAGGCCACGCGCCCGCTGAGGTGTTCCAAGTGCGCCATCACCTTCAGCTCGGTGGACCGGCTCAAGTGTGCGGCGACCGCCGGCGTCCTTCCGATGCTTTGTTCACCCATCATCAGCAGCGTCCAAGTCACCAAGACCCTCATCGACGGCGGCGCAGGGCTCAATGTCATGTCCGTCAAGACGTTCGATAGCCACCAATTGCCATAAGATCAGCTATAACCTACCAAGCCTTTCTCTGGAGTGACCGATAGCTCCACCACCCCAATAGGGCAGGTCCACCTCTCTCTCACCTTCAGCCAGCATAGCAAATACCACACCGAGCCCATCGACTTCGACGTCACCCACATCCGTCTGCCGTACAATGCCATCCTTGGGTATCCAGCATTGGCCAAGTTTATGGCAGTGACCCACCACGGTTACAATGTCCTCAAGATGCCAGGGAGTGGCGGAGTCATGACGGTCCCCTGCAAAGAAAGAGATGTGGTGTGCTCCCTTGGGCGTGCCTACCAAGATGCTGCGATCGAAGACCCCGACAACGAAGGCACCACGTACCCTCCTGAGGCCATCCCCAAGAAGAAGAAGAAGCTACTCCACCCAGGGCCTTAGGAGAGCGGCGTCTCCAATGGCACCACCCCAGGATCCGCGCCCACAGATGGGGCGCCTCCCTCCCTCGCATAGGAAGGCACGCCCGGCGCCCTCCTCGGGAAAGGCTCGGGGGCTCTCTTCTAGAGGTCCTCAGACCTAGCCAACATCACAAAGGGAGGCGCTCGGGCATGAGGTGGAGGCGTGCTTCGCCGCACATTTCCCTCAGGAGGGCGCTGGGCATGGAGCGCCCGGTGCTAAGGAGTTCATTGTCAAGGCGACCCAGGAGCTTCAGGAGGCAAGGGCCATACGTGGTGACCGCCGCCCACCACCCGGTGTAGCTCCCCATACGTGGCGACGGCCGCCCACCACCATACGGCGGGCTGCATCTCAGGAGCGCTTCTGGCCTTCGCTGACGGCGTTCTTGGAACGGGGGTCCCTAGACTTTTCTGCCTGCGGCCCACGTCGTGGCTAAGACAGTAGGCTATATGACCCATCTTCATCAACAAGGAATCAAAGACCCTCGCGAGGGGCCAAGCCTTGCGAGGCGGATGACGCAAGACCTCCTCTAGAGTGGCCTAGTCAGGCAGGCTCACGAGGAGAGGAGATATCAAGGCGGGGCAAACCTCATGAGGCTCTCATGACGTGAGCCATCACGATTGACACCAGGCGGGCGTCAGGCAGGCGCAACATCCTTGTTTCCTCTTTGATGCTAAGGAAGGAGGCACAGGCGAAAAGTACCGAGGCATCAGGCACAGGCGAAAAGTATCGGTGCAACGGGACCAAGACCAGAACCACGGCAAGATAGAGGTCATCCTGGATCCAAGACGACGTCACCACCAGAGCCTTTCACGGGGGAAGACCACTTTTGTCCGGATAGCTTGTACTAGCTGTCCCCCTTCGAATTTTCTCGCCGTTGTTGGCTCCCTTCCCGCTCAACATTTGGGAAGAGGATCAGGGCCTATATAAGTAGAGCTAGCCACTACCATAGACGAGAGGCAGATCACTCTCACCCGCACAAGTTAGCCAAGCACAAGAACACCTCAACCTCAGGAGGCTGTTCTTCCCCTTGTACTGTTCATCATCAGCCCAAGAGGCAATCCACCACCACCACACTGGAGTATGGTATTACACCACAATGGTGGCCCGAACCAGTATAAATCCCGTGTCTTTCTGTGTTGCGAGTTCGTCGAGTTCGTCTGCGAGACCTCAGCGAGCTAGGGCGTAGATTGGTAGGAGGGAAAGACTTCACACGCACCCTAGTGTTTGCCGGAACCCCACATCCGACATTTGGTGCGCCAGGTAGGGGTGCACCGGAGCTCCTCTTCACCAACCTGCACCCCGCGCTGCTAGACTTCGCCCCCATGGCAGGTGCCCCGCCATCCACCTCTGCGGCCGACATCGACAGTGGGACGTCTGGGTACCAAGCCTTGGCCCCGCCCTACGGCGAGTGCGGTGCCCGACCAAGTTCAAACCGGAGATGCCGCCAAGTTACGACGGCGCGGCAGACACGACATTGTTCCTGCGGGTGTACGAGGAGGTTGTCCTTGAAACCGCAGGCAACGATAAGATCATGGCGAACTGGTTCCCCATGGCCCTCGCTGGCGAGCCGCGCGCCTGACTGCTGAACCTCCCGGGATCCACGGTGGCCTCCTGGGGGGAACTACGTGACCTCTTCGCTTCTCGCTACGCGGTGCCGGCGCACCACGCAGTCGCGGCCCTACTGGGCGGCTCTCAAGCACCACCTTCATACCGCCACGTCAAGCTATTCCTCCCTCAGATCGGGGCCACCTCCAAGTGCCTGGGGGCTCCGCCGGGTTGGGCTGCGCCAGAGGCCGAGCTCACCTTCGGCTCAAAAGACCACCCCGACTCCATCGCCGACTCCGGAATGCTCCCAATGCTCTGCAGGCCTACCATCTGCAACGTGGCCATTACCAAGACCCTCATCGACGGTGGTGCTGGCCTCAACTTGCTCTCTGTAGAAGCCTTCATCCTTCTTCACGTGCCGCTCGAGCGACTCGTCCTAAGCAAGCCCTTCCCGGGAGTGGGTGGTGGAGCTGCCCACTCTCTGGGGAAGATCCTCCTCCCTATCACCTTCGGCACACGCGACAACTACCGCACCGAGCTGGTGGACTTCGACATCGCTGATACATCTCCGTCGTATCTACTTTTCCAAACACTTTTGCTCATGTTTTGGACTCTAACTTGCATGATTTGAATGGAACTAACTCGAACTGACGCTGTTTTCCACAGAATTACCATGGTGTTATTTATGTGCAGAAACAAACATTCTCGGAATGACCTGAAACTTCACGGAGCAACTTTTTGGAAAATATGAAAAATACCTGCAAAAGATGAAGGCCAGGGGGCACCACCTGTCCACGAGGGTGGGGGGCGCGCCTGCCCACCTAGGGCGTGCCCCCTACCTCGTGGGCCCCTTGATGCCTCTCCGACTCCAACTCCAAATCCATATATTGTGTTTCGGGGAGAAAAAAATCAGAGAGAAGAATTCATCGCGTTTTACGATACAGAGCCGCCGCCAAGCCCTAAAACCTCTTGGGAGGGCTGATCTGGAGTCTGTTCGGGGCTCCAGAGAGGGGAATCCGTCACCATCGTCATCATCAACCATCCTCC
The DNA here is from genome assembly GCF_018294505.1 of Triticum aestivum. Taxonomy (NCBI): domain Eukaryota; kingdom Viridiplantae; phylum Streptophyta; class Magnoliopsida; order Poales; family Poaceae; genus Triticum; species Triticum aestivum. The sequence continues at coordinate 312,959,151 of NC_057803.1, forward strand.
ATCACCAATTTCAAGATGCTCACCACCGTGCGTGAGTAATTCCATCGTAGGCTTGCTGGACGGTGATGGGTTCGATGGGATCTATCATGTAATCGAGTTAGTTTTGTTAGGGTTTGATCCCTAGTATCCACTATGTTCTGAGATTGATGTTGCTATGACTTTGCAATGCTTAATGCTTGTCAGTAGGGCCCGAGTGCCATGATTTCAGATCTGAACCTATTATGTTTTCATCAATATATGAGTGTTCTTGATCCTATCTTGCAAGTCTATAGTCACCTATTATGTGTTATGATCCGTTAACCCCGAAGTGACAATAATCGGGATACTTACCGGTGATGACCGTAGTTTGAGGAGTTAATGTATTCACTATGTGTTAATGCTTTGTTCCGGTTCTCTATTAAAAGGAGGCCTTAATATCCCTTAGTTTCCGTAAGGACCCCGCTGCCACGGGAGGGTAGGGCAAAAGATGTCATGCAAGTTCTTTTCCATAAGCACGTATGACTTTGTTCAGAATACATGCCTACATTATATCAATGAACTGGAGCTTGTTCTGTGTCACCCTAGGTTATGACTGTTACATGATGAACCGCATCTGGCATAATTGTCCATCACCGATCCATTGCCTATGAGCTTTCCATACATTGTTCTTCGCTTATTTAATTTCCCGTTGCTATTGTTATCATCACTACGAAATACCAAAAACATCACTTTTACTACTATTACCTTTTGCTACCGTTACCACTACTATCATATTACTTTGCTACTAAATACTTTGCTAGAGATACTAAGTTTCCAGGTGTGGTTGAATTGACAACTCAGCTGCTAATACTTGAGAATACTCTTTGGCTCCCCTTGTGTCGAATCAATAAATTTGGGTTGAATACTCTACCCTCGAAAACTGTTGCGATCCCCTATACTTGTGGGTTATGAATCGCTTGGATCGGTCTCTCGTACAACGCCATCCTCGGAAACCCGGCTCTCGCTCAGTTCTTGGAGGCGACTAACCTGGCCTACAACCTGATAAAGATGACAGGGATCAAGGGCGTCCTCACCATCAAGGGGGACACTAAGGAGGCCGTGACGGCGCTCAGCCTCGCCTTCAAGACCACGGCAGCAGCACAGCCCACCGGCACCGGTACCCCGAGGCCAAGGAGGTCGCGCCGACGAAGAAGAAGCAGCTGTTCACCCAAGACAAGGCGGAAACCAAACAGGTGCCTGTTAACGAGGACAGGCCTTCATGAGCCATGTTTACCATAGGAGCCGGCCTCAACCCAGGACAAGAAGAAGCCTTGGTGAGGTTCTTGCACGCGAACAAGGAGATATTCGCGTGGGAGCCCAATCAGCTAGTAGGGGTCCCGAGGGAGGTCATACACCATCATCTAAGATTATGCCCCAACATACGCCCCATGAAGCAGCGAACAAGACGATAGTCCACTGAGAAGCAGGCCTTCATCGCCCAAGACACACGCAAGCTGGAGGCGGCATGTGCCTTCTGAGAAGTTCGATATCCCGAATGGTTGGCGAACCCCGTCGTAGTGCCGAAGAAAGGAGGGAAGGAACGGATGTGCGTCGACTTCACCAACCTTAACAAAGCCTGCCCCCAAGATCCATTCCACTTCCACGCACCGACCAGATTGTCGACTCCACTGCCGAGTGTGACCTGCTGTGCTTCCTGGATGCGTTCTCAGGGTATCATCATATCAAGATGGCGGTGGAAGATGTGGAGAAGACAGCCTTCCTAACACCATGTGGGGTGTACTGCTACACCTGCATGCCCTTCGGGCTACACAATGCGGGCGCGAACTTTTAGTGGTTGATGCACAACACCCGGGGGTGGCAGCTCGGAAGAAGCACAGAGGCTTGCGTCGATGACATAGTCGTCAAGTCTCATGAGGCGAGGACATTGATTAAAGACATGGAGGAGACCTTTCAGAGCTTGCGCCAAGTGAACTTGAGGCTTAACCCGGAGAAGTGTGTGTTCAGCGTACCCTCCGGCAAGCTGCTGGGATTCCTCATATCCCACAGAGGGATCAAGGCGAGCCCAGAGAAGATCAAGGCTATCGTGGACATGAGCCCACCACAGACCCTCAAAGAGATGCCGAAGCTAGCAGGGCAGGTGACCGCGTTAGGGCGTTTCATCTCCAAACTAGGAGAGCGCGCCTTACCCTTCTTCAAGCTCATGAAGAAGAAGGGCCCATTCAAGTGGACCCTGGAGGCCGACCAGGCCTTCCAAGACCTCAATAAATACCTTACTAGCCCCCCGGTGATCGTAGCACCATGGCCTCTCGAGCCTCTGGTACTCTACCTTGCCGCCACCCTGTACTCTGCCAGCGCGGCGCTGGTGGTGGTTCGGAAGGAGCACCAAGCCAAGGGCGCGCTGCGCCGAGCCGGAGCTAAAGTAGCGCAGGATCAGGAAGGCGCGGCAAAGGCATCAGTGGTGGAAGACCAAGCTCAGCGGGGCAACATTGCAGCAACTCCTGAGGATAGTCAGGTCTCAGGAATCCCTCCACCTCAGGATATTCCCCGATCTCCGCAGGACCCGAGCCTCGACAATGTGCCAACCATCGTCGAACACCCGGTGTACTTCGTCAGCACTGTACTGTGAGACGCGAGGGCATGCTACCCCATGCCCCAGAAACTCCTGCTCGCACTCCTGGTGGCCTCAAGCAAGGTGTGACACTACTTCCAGGGCCACCCCATCAAGGTCGTCTCAGCCTACCCATTGGAGAGGGTACTCAGGAGCCCAAACTCAGCAGGAAGGGTCGCTGACTGGAACATCGAGTTGCAAGCATTCCAGTTGGAGTTCAGGACTACCAGGGTCATCAAGGGGGCCGTGCTCGCTGACTTTGTGGCAGAATGGACGGATGCCCGACACTTGAGGAAGGAGAAGACTGGTCCATCTCCCCAAGAACCGAAGCTCCAGACGGCTAGGTCATGTGTTTCGATGGCGCCTTCGTGCACTAGGGCGCGGGGGTTGGAGCTGTGCTCATCTCGCCCACTCAGGACAAGCTCTACTACACCGTGCAACTCTGCTTTTAGCACGACGAGAAGGTCTCCAACAATATCGCAGAATACAAAGGCCTCATAGCTGGCCTGAAGGCTGCGGCAGCTCTAGGGGTGAAGCGCCTCACCATCAGAGGCGACTCGCAACTCCTCGTCAACTTCTCCAACAAATTGTACGAGCCGATGGACGAGCATATGGAGGCCTAGCTCGCGGAGGTGCGCAAGATGTAGAAGCAGTTCTTGCGCCTAGAGCTGCAACACGTGCCCCGGGGCACCAACAAGGAAGCCGACGACATCGCCACGAGAGCATCCAAGCGGCAACCGCAGGAGCCCGGTGTCTTTGAGGAGCGGCTCTTCAATCCATTAGCTAAGCCACCTCTTTCAAGCACGACTCAGCCTCGGGAGGAGCTCCCATAGCCTCCGGCCCCGGGAGCCCTAGCCTGTGGCCCAACCTCAGGAGCTCGGCTGCTCTTGGCGCTCGAGCTCTAGGAGGAATGCTAGACCAAGGAATTCAAGGAGTACATGACGCACGGGACGCTGCCGGAGAAGGAAGAGGACGCGAAGCACATGGCTCGGCAAGCCACGGCATACTATATCCAAGACGGTGAGTTATACATGAAACGACTGAACGATGTAACGATGCGTTGCTTCTCCTGCGATCAAGGAAGGGAGTTGCTGGTTGACATACATGGTGGGGACTGCGGACACCACTCATCATCACGAACCCTCGTCGGCAAGGTGTTCCGCAGTGGATTCTACTGGCCTACAGCACTCACTAATGCAGCCAAGCTGGTGAAGTCCTGCGAAGCTTGCCAATTCCACGCCAAGAAAGTCCATCATCTTGCTCAGGGCCTCCAAACTATCCCGCTCACATGGCCGTTCGTGGTCTAGGGGCTGGATATCTTAGGCCCGTTCCCTCGGGCGCCAGGGGGCTACCGCTATCTCTACGTCGCCATCGACAAGTTCACCAAGTGGGCGGAAGTGGAAGCCGTCTGTACCACCCCAGCCAGCTCGGCTGTCAAGTTCGTCAAGGGCCTCGTGAGCCGCTTCAGGGTCCCCAACAGCATCATCACAGATAACGGTTCATAGTTTAGTAGAAACCTCTTCAAAACCTAATGTGCTAACCTTGGAATGCAGATCTGCTACACCTCGGTAGCACACCCCAGGAGCAATGGCCAGGCCGAACGCGCCAACGCGGAGGTCCTGAGGGGCCTCAAGACCAGGACCTTCAAGAAGAAGCTCGAAGCCTGTGGCAGGGGCTGGCACGACGAGCTCTAGTCCGTGCTGTGGTCGATACACACCACCGCCACCAAGCCAATGGATGAAACCCCGTTCTTCCTCATCTACAGAGCAGAAGCAGTCCTCCCTTACGAGGTCAAGCATCGCTCCGCGCGGATCCTGGTGTTTGATGAGATGCAGCAGGACGCCATGCGGGGGATGGACCTCGTGCTGGGGGAGGAACGTCGCCTAGAGACACAAGACGGGGTACCTATCCAAAATGCCTGGAACATCCAGCACCTTCGGAAGTTTTACCCATGAAGCAAGGACCAAAGCCTGTGAAGAAGGCCCGGTGCCTGTGAAGAACCGCCGCCCGTGACACTCTCACGTAATAATGAGTTGGGGCTGTACACGCCCCAGAGTCTCAGGAGCGCCGGCCTCAGGCCCTGGGCTCCCGCCCATGCCTAGTGGCAGCACTTAGCTCCACGCTGGTGAGAAGACGTGAAGACTAGATTAGGTGCCGGACGCGGCTTTTCATTTGCTTTCCGTAGTTGGCTCGCTTTTCCTTAATCGAAGTTTGCTCTTGGCGTTCCTTGCTGATTTGATTTCCTCACCTCTCACTGCATTTTTCCGGCTTGGGTTTGCTCGTGTTCTCTCTGTCGCATGCCTCCCGAGGGGGCTAGGAGGTGCCCTCGCGAGCATTTTTTCTCCTCTGCCTTCTCGCGAGCCACCCTCGTTCGAGCCCCAAAAGCTGGCGCGCCTCTCCTAGTCTGTGCCCCTCGGGTACCGCGATACAAAGCGCCAGGTCAGGGCCAGGGTGAACGGCAAATCTTGTAACACACTTCCTAACGAGTCTTCGCAGTTCCTGAGTGAATGCAGGCCACCAAGGCAAGATGGACACGAGGAAATAAGCGCCTCGTGAGGAAGAGGGCTTCCTGAATATACCAGGTTAAGTTATCTTTGCGCAAAATAACGACACGGCACGGGAACAACACGCATAGTGCAATAACCGAGGAACCATAGTTCGGTACACGCCCCTCTGGGCCCATACTGGTTTCATTCTTGATGTAGGAAAAAGAGCAAAACAAAAGTAGTGTTGCATCGATCCGTGGAGGCAGACCCCTAGCGGCACCGCGAGCCTAGCCGGATCCTTCTTCGCGCTTCACGAAGGCGCAGCGGCGGGATGACCCACTTTCGCCTTCAAAGCGGGCGCGGCGGCGGGGCGGATGGTCTAAGCCGTCACTGCTGGAGCTGTCACCGAATGAAGAGCCGCCATAGCTGGACAGGACACGGTCGTCGCCAAGGGCAGGCTCGCCCTCATCCTCGTCGCGACCGTCCCCATGGCTGAGGACCTCATCACCGTCGTTCACCTCAGGGCAGGACCCGGTGCGTCGACCGTCTTCCCCAAACACCATCACATAAAGGGTCGATCCACCATCGTACTTGAAGTGGAGGGTGCACCGCCTGTCCAGGCCGCTCGCGCCGGCGAACGTCTGCCAGCCGCAGGCCAGGGCTATGTTTCCCATGGCGGAAGTCTCGACTTCAACCCAAGAGGCCTTCTTACAGCAACGATCCATCTGCAACCAGAGTCCGCCTCGACCGGAGGCCGGCAGTTCGCCGGCGAAGAAGCGTGGAAGTTGGAGCCAGTTGACGGCCGGGTTCTCTGACCAGACGACAAACTCCGGTGACACTTCCGCCGTGTGGAAGCGCAGACGGGTGGGGGGGGCACCACAGCACGCCCCCCTCGTCAACTGGATTGCCATGGCTGGGACGACCCCCTCCGCGTGCCGCGGCGCCGCCTCGACAGTGGGCCACGGCGGGAGATGCGGCGTGCTTGCGCTGGCGGCCGCGTCTGCGCTTGGGCGCCGGGGAGCCGGGTCCCTCGCGAGGGGCCTTTCCCTCCTCGGCGGTGGAGAACTTCCTTCGTAGCGCCATTGGTGGCACTGCAAGCAATGGAGCGAGGAGGAAGAAGCAAGTGAGGAAGGAAGAAACAACTGAGCGAGGAAGAGATGGGCGACGGAGGCTCCGCTCCCTCCCCATTTATAGCAAGAGAAGGCCAACCGGCACCTCTCACGATCAAAGGTAATGATGGTTTTCCTTGCATGTCGCAGGGACTTGTCAAGTCGTGTAGTTGTCGAGGCAACATGGGGAAGCGGAGAGGCCCACGTCCAATCAGCCGCCACGCGTCACCTGAGGCCGCATGCTTTTGGGTCCCGTGGTGCTCCAAACTTGACCCTTGGCTTCGCCGTGAAGCCAAGCCCGAGCGCACCTTGGGCCCGGGGGCTACTGTTGGCGTTCTGGGAACGGGGGTCCCCAGACTTGCCTGCCTGCAGCCCACGGCGTGGCTAAGCCAGTAGGCTGTACGGCCCGTCTTCATCAACAAGGCATCAAAGACCCTCGCGAGGGGCCAAGCCTCACGAGGCGGACGACGCAAGACCTCCTCTGGAGCGTCCTAGTCAGGAAGGCTCACGAGGAGCGGAGATATCAAGGCGGGGCAAACCTCACGAGGCTCTCCTGACTTGAGCCATGACGATCGACACTAGGCGGGCGCCAGCGTGCGCAGCGTCCTTGTTTCCTCTTTGATGCTAAGGAAGCAGGAACAGGCGAAGAGTACCGAGGCATCGAGCAAAGGTTGCCATATCGGTGCAACGGGACCAAGACCAGAAGGACGGCAAGACGAAGGTCATCGTGGAGCCCAAGATGGCGTCAGCACCATAGCCTTTCGCAGGCGAAGACCACTTTTGTCAGGATAGCTTGTACTAGCTGCCCCCTTTGAATTTGTCCGTCGTTGTTGGCTCCCTTCCTGCTCAATATTTGGGTAGAGGACCAGGGCGTATATAAGTAGAGCTAGCCACCACCATAGAGGAGAGTCAGATCACTCTCACCCGCACAAGTTAGCCAAGCACAAGAACACCTCAACCTCAGGAGGCTGTTCTTCCCCTTGTACTGTTCATCATCAGCCCAAGAGGCAATCCACCACCACCACACTGGAGTAGGGTATTACACCACAATGGTGGCCCGACCAGTATAAATCCCGTATCTTTCTGTGTTGCGAGTTCATCGAGTTCGTCCGCGAGACCTTAGCGAACTGGGGCATAGATAGGTAGGAGGGGATGACTTCACGCGCACATTAGTGTTCGAACCTTAAGGGTTTGCCGGAACCCCACATCCGACATTCGCGCTTTGGTCAGTGCGAGGGTCCACCTCACAGCTACGTTCGGATGCCATTCGGCTTGCCGAGCATGGCTGTCACCTTCTGGTGCCATCTGCGGAGCATCCTAGCGGCTCATGGGGCCAGGCATCACGCTGTCATAGTGGAGATGGCGACGGTCCTCAAGGAACCACCCAAACCCCTGGAGCCTCCTGAGGCTCAGGGCCCAGGCGGATTGTGAGGACCGACTCCTTCAACGCGCATCTTCAGGTACTCCAACACCGCTCCAGCTACGGTAATAGGTGACTCTTTCCAGTTCATTCAGTTGGGGGTGCCCCTCGGGCAGCATCATCCCCAAGTCGCACGGTCATGTCCCTGTGACATGTATCCTTTTGCATCTCTAGCTTACTTTGATGGGGGCGCCCCTCGGGATGCATCATCCCCAGGCTGCCCGGGTCCGTCCCAGTGGCATGTATCGTTCTTGCATCTATCTAAGCTAACCTGCCTCTTTGCTTGAGTCGTTTTATGACTATCACCTGCTTATCTGGTACTTCGATACCCCACCCACGACCGCCCTCATTACCATGGGAGTCGTGCGCCAGTTGTCTTTCTTTAGGATCCCTCACATGAGTAGGCTAGGCACGGCGTTTGTGCTTGGGTCTGTCCCTACAGTGTTGATAAACCCAACGACTGAGCTCTCCCTGGCGGGCTGGCCCCATTCACGTCACCTCGTGGGGTTGTTCGTGTCTGGCCTTCTCATGTGACCACCGTCGTCCGACATAGGTTTCCTAACCATCTTGCAGGACCGCTCAAGCTATCAATAACCAAGACTAGGCACAACATTCCTTGAGGTAGGGACTCACGAGTCCCGCGCTCGCTCACGGGTGCCCAGACACACCGCGTCTAGCCCTGCCGTGCAAGCCATGTGTCAAGGCGGGGCTTTACACGCACCGGGGGCTCCACTCAGAGGGAGCCCTCACCCACACACCAGTGGAAGCACCATGCTCTGTGCTGGCAGTCGACACGGTTGAGGAGCGGCTATGCTCGTGCAAGTGCGGAAGTGCTACGCTCCGCGCTGGTGATAAACAACTAATGGCGGCCCCATGCCCGTACCAACCTAAGGGAGCAACTCAGCCCAGTGTCTAGTCTCACTGCAACGCTCCCCCTCGGGAGAGTCACGCGAGGGGGCTGGGCACGGGGGCTGCACTCAGGCCTCACCTAGCGTATGCCGCCCTGCCAGGTCCCTCGGACCTGGTCATCGCGCACCCTTCCCGAGAGGGACCTCGGCGAGGGCAGGTATGAAGGTCTGTTTGAGCGTCAAGGGGGACTCCTGAGCATTGCGACTCAGGAGCTTAACTGGCCACGTAGCCCCTCACCCCTTGGTCCCGTCCTGGTGATCCGAACGGCCCAACGGCGGCTGAGGTATGCGCGGGGTCGGGCCCTGCCGACGTAGAACCCTAAGGCGTATTTTTGCATTTCCTTCCTGCAGGCCGTTTGCATGTCAAGGGGGATTCCTGAGCATCGTGACTCAGGAGCCTAACTGGCCACGTAGCCCCTCACCCCTTGGTCCCGTCCTGGTGATCTGGATGGCCCAACGGCGGCTGAGGTATGCGCAGTGTCGGGCCCTACCAACGTAGAACATCAAGCAAACGGGAAGGAAATCATGGAACCTAAATCAATTATTACACATCATATTGTCGTTCAAACATCAAGCAGAGTTTAACGCCTCCACGAGGCACGTCTCATGTCACAGGGAAGTTCGCAGCAAAATAAAACGAGAAGGAGCGCCGTCCTTCACCAGCAAGCCTTGTCTTCAGCCTTGGGCGCCGTCGTCAGGAAGCGCCTTCCCGTTGGTTGCGTCACCATCGGTGGCATTGTTGGCCTTGGTCGCGAGATTGGCGGCGCTGTTGGTTGGAGGTGCAGGCTCAACAGCAAGGAACTTCTTTAGCAGGGCCTCCACATGGCCCTCCGCGGCAGCAATAGTAGCTGCGCAGCGCTCCTCCTCCATGGGCTCGAGCAGCTTGCCGAGGTCAACGCCGGGGTTACGAAGATAGAGATGGCTGAAGACGAGCGTCAGGGCAGATGAGGAGAGCGCGTGGGCTTACCCCTCCACCAGGGGACCGATTCCGTCGGCAACACCCTCGATCCCCATGACAAGATGAGGGAGCAGCTGGGCAGGGCCTTCGTCATCGGTCGCCAACGCCTTCTCCAAGCCCTTCTCATAGAAACCCTGCAGCACCACACGGGACCTCTCCTCAAGAGATTTGAAGGCCGCATGGTCCTTGGCAAGAACCTTTGCCTTGGCCTCCGACTGGGCCTTCTACGCCACCACCTTCTTCTCCAGCTCCTCCAAGCGACTGCGTTTTGCGGCCTGCACCCTTGCCGACTGCTCCAGCTCGGCGTCACGACTGGTGACGGCATCTTCTCGGGCCATCATCTTCTCCTCCTCCGCCCTGCGACCTGATGACCCACAAGTATAGGGGATCTATCGTAGTCCTTTCGATAAGTAAGAGTGTCGAACCCAACGAGGAGCAGAAGGAAATGATAAGCGGTTTTCAGCAAGGTATTCTCTACAAGTACTGAAATAAGTGGTAACAAATAGTTTTGTGATAAGATAGATTGTAACGAGCAACAAGTAACAAAAGTAAATAGAGTGCAGCAAGGTGGCCCAATCCTTTTGTAGCAAAGTACAAGCCAGAACAAACTCTTATAATAGGAAAAGCGCTCCCGAGGACACATGGAAATATCGTCAAGCTAGTTTTCATCACGTTCATATGATTCGCGTTCGATACTTTGATAATTTGATATGTGGGTGGACCGGTGCTTGGGTGCTGTTCTTACTTGAACAAGCATCCCACTGATGATTAACCTCTATTGCAAGCATCCGCAACTACAACAAAAGTATTAAGGTAAACCTAACCATAGCATGAAACATGTGGATCCAAATCAGCCCCTTACGAAGCAACGCATAACTAGGGTTTAAGCTTCTATCACTCTAGCCTTCCTCTAGGCCCAAATAATGGTGAAGTGTTATGTAGTCGATGTTCACATAACACCACTAGAGGCTAGACAACATACATCTTATCAAAATATCAAACGAATACCAAATTCACGTGACTACTTATAGCAAGACTTCTCCCTTGTCCTCAGGAACAAACGTAATTACTCACAAAGCATATTCATGTTCATAATCAGAGGGGTAATAATATGCATATAGGATCTGAACATATGATCTTCCACCAATTAAACCAATTAGCATCAACTACAAGGAGTAATCAACACTACTAGCAACCTACTAGCACCAATCCCAGACTTTGAGACAAGAATTGGATACAAGGGATAAACTAGGGTTTGGAGATGAGATGTTGCTGGTGAAGATGTTGATGGAGATTGCCCTCTCCCGATGAGAGGAGCGTTGGTGATGACGATGGTGATGTTTTCCCCCTCCCGGAGGGAAGTATCCCCAGCAGAACAGCTCTGCCGGAGCTCTAGATTGGATCCGCCAAGGTTCCGCCTCGTGGCGGCGGAGTCTCTCCCGTAAGGTTCCTTCTTATTTTTTTTTCTCATCGAAAGACCTCATATAGGAGAAGATGGACGTCGGAGAGCCACCAGGGGGCCCACAAGGTAGGGGAGCACGCCCTAGGGGGAGCGCCCCCCCACCCTCGTGAGAACGGTGTGGGCCCCCTGGCCTTCATCTTTGGCGAGGATTTTTCTTTATTTATTTTAAGATGTTCCGTGAAGTTTCAGGACTTTTGGAGTTGCGCAGAATAGGTCTCTAATATTTGCTCCTTTTCTAGCCCAGAATTCCAGCTGTCGGCATTCTCCCTCCTTATGTAAACCTTGTAAAATAAGAGAGAATAGCCATAAGTATTGTAACATAAAGTGAAATAACAGTCCATAATGCAATAAATATCGATATAAAAGCATGATGCAAAATGGACATTTCAACTCCCCAAGCTTAGACCTCGCCTGTCCTCAAGCGAAAAGTCGATAACAATAAATATGTCCTCATGTTTAGAGGTAGAGGCATTGATAAAAATAAAATACGGACATGAAGGCATCATGATTATTCTCATAACAGCAACATATATAGATTTTGTCATATGATTACTTATGTTCAAGTGATGATCTATTCACAATGCAAAAGTATAAATCATAAACCTTATCAGACTCCGACAAACTATAATCTCAGTCATTGAAGCAATTGCAATTTATCATAACATCGGAAAGAGTCTATGTTAGAGTAAAAAAGCAAGTCCAGATACTCAACTATCATTTAGTCCTCCATAATTGCTAACACTCACGCAATACTTGTGGTTACGGAGTTTTAATCGGACACAGAGAAAGATAGGGGCTTTATAGTTTTGCCCCACAGCCTTTTACCTCAAGGGTAATGTCAACAATAATGGTTCATGCTCCCCTACATCCAATTAGGTATATATATCATGTTCTTTCCAACATGCTGAGCTTGCCAAAGGATAAAATGAAAAAGAAAAGGTGAAGATCACCATGACTCTTGCATAAGGTAGATGATAATAATAAAGGATAGGCCCTTCGCAGAGGGAAGCAGAGGTTGCCATGCTCTTTTATGCTTGGATGCATAAAATCTCAATGCGAAAGAACGTCACTTTATATTGCCCCTTGTGATATGAACCTTTATTATGCAGTCCGTCGCTTTTATTACTTCCACATCACAAGATCGTATAAAGCTTATTTCTCCCACACCAATCAATCATACATATTTAGAGCAATTTTTATTTCTTTGCACTGATGACAACTTACATGAAGGATCTTACTCAATCCATAGTTAGATATGGTGGACTCTCATGGCAAAACTGGTTTAAGGGTATTTGGAAGCACAAATAGTATTTCTACTTGGTGCTGAGAATTTGGCTAGCATGAGGGGGAAAGGCAAGATCAAAAAGCTAGATGATCCATGACAACATAATTTATCTCAGATATAAGAAAGACATTACTCATTACGTTGTCTTCCTTGCCCAACATCAACTCTTTAGCATGTCATATTTTAATGAGTGCTCCCAATAATAAAAGATGTCAATGATAATATGTCTATATGTGAAAACCTCTCTTTTCTTATTACTTCCTATTAATTGCAACAATGACCAAAGCTATGTCTGCCAAATCCCAACAACTTTTAATCATCATACCCTTTCTATGTGAAGTCACTACTCTCAATAAGATCAATATGAACTCTTTGTTTCTTTTTATTCTTTTTCTCTTTTCTTTTATTCACCCAAGATCATGGCAAAATAATCAAGCCCTTGACTCAACACTAATCTTTATTATATATAGCTCACGGACTTGATTGCATAGAGAGATCATAAAGCAAAACTCAAAACTAGATCATGCCATAAACTTTATTCTACTAGAATCAAGATACTACTAATAGGATCGAACTAAGAAAAACGATAATGATAGGAGTTGTGATTGTGATCCGATACCGGCGCACCTCCCCCAAGCTTGGCAGTTGCCAAGGGGAGTGCCCATACCCATGTGATTATCTCTCCTTTGTCAGTGAAGAAGGTGGTGGTGTTGTTGATGATGCGGTCTTGTCATCCATCTTCCAAGGCATAGGTTCACCATCATAGAAGGATGATCGAGTCTCCGAAATCCTCGAATCTGCAGCCAAACTCATTCTTTTGAATCTATATTCATACTCACAGTTTTGGTTTTGCAGGTCATAGATTTGGGCTTGGAGGTGCTCGATCTTCTCATATAGCTTGAAGATGGCCTCCTCGGTGTTCTTGGCATCCGGCTTGTAGTTGTTAGTGAACTCCACGAGCATCGTGTGGCTAGCGTTGATTCCACGCTCCACCATCTCCTGGCACTTGAAAACTTGTTGCTCCAATGCTCCGAGCCTCGTCTCTATGCTTCCGGTCCCCTTTGGTCCCTCTTCATCGCGGATGTGCAGCAACACATCACGCAACTCAATGGTTTGAGGGTGTCGCAACACCTCCGCGAGGTAAGGGTTGATGACCTTCTCGAAGAACTTGTCCTTGGAGGTGCTTGGGGCATCATGATAACCTGGATCTGTCAGGAAAACAGCTCAAAACAAGAATAGAGGAAATTTGCGTGATACGGGAGTCAAAACCAGGGGGTAGGGCGCGCCCACCACCCTCATGTCCTTCCCGGACTGCTACCTATTTTTCTATTTTTCTAAATATTCCAAAACGGAGAAATATTGCCTTAAAAATTGTTTTGGAGTCGGTTTACATACCGTACCACATACCTATTCCTTTTCGGAGTCTGAAATGCTCCAGAAAGTGTCCCTTATGTATTCCTCCGGGGTTACGGTTTCAATAATATTGGTTTCAACATTTATGGGATTACCTGAGATATAATGTTTAATTCTTTGACCATTTACCACCGTCGGATTTGTGCCCTCGAAGTTGTTGATTTTTATGGCACCGGAACAGTAGGCCTCCTCGATAACATAGGGGCCTTCCCATTTAGAGAGATGTTTTCCTGCAAAAAATCTTAAACGAGACTTGTGTAGCAATACATAATCACCTACATTAAACTCACGCTTTTGTATCCTTTTGTCATGCCATCTTTTAACTTTTTCTTTAAACAACTTGGCATTTTCATAAGCATGGGTTCTCCATTCATCAAGTGAGCTAATATCAAATAACCTCTTCTCACCGGGAAGTTCAAAATCATAGTTGAGCTCTTTAATAGCCCAATATGCCTTATGTTCTAGTTCGAGAGGTAAGTGACATTCTTTTCCATAAACCATTTTATACAGAGACATACCCATAGGATTTTTGTATGAAGTTCTATAAGCCCATAATGCATCATCAAGTTTCTTAGACCAATTATTTCTAGACCTATTGACAGTCTTTTGCAAAATTAATTTGAGCTCTCTATTGCTCAACTCTACTTGACCACAAGACTGAGGGTGATAAGGAGATGAAATTCTATGATTAACATCATATTTAGCAAGCATTTTACGGAAAGCACCATGAATAAAGTGTGAACCACCATCATTCATTAAATATCTAGGGACTCCAAACGTCGGAAAAATAACTTCTTTAAGCATTTTAATAGAAGTGTTATGATCAGCACTACTAGTTGGAATAGCTTCTAGCCACTTAGTATCGTAATCAACAACAACTAAAATATGTGGGTATCCATTAGAGGCAGGAAAAGGTCCCATATAATCAAAGCCCCAAACATCAAACGGTTCAATAACACGAGAATAATTCATAGGCATTTCTTGACATCTACTAATATTACCAATTCTTTGACATTCATCACAAGACAAGACAAACTTACGGGCATCCTTGAAGAGAGTAGGCCAATAAAAACCAGATTGCAATACCTTATGTGAAGTTCTATCTCCAGCGTGGTGTCCTCCATAAGACTGGATTGACACTTGCGTAGGATCTGTTCCTGTTCATGCTCAGGTACACAACGTCTAATAACACCATCTACTCAAAAGTAATGTCTTAAATCATAGAAAAACTTTTTATTTTGCTGATATGTCAAGCTAGGTGGTATAAACTTAGCAACAATATAATTAGCATAATCAACATACCATGGAGTACTACGAGAAGTACTTATAACATTTAATTGTTCATCAGGAAAGTCATCATTAATAGGTAGTGGGTCATCAAGAACATTCTCTAACCTAGACAAGTTGTCTGCAATGGGGTTCTCAGCTCCCTTTCTATCAACAATATTCAAATCAAATTCTTGTACAAAGAGAACCCATCTAATAAGTCTAGGTTTAGCATCTTTCTTTTCCATAAGATATTTAATAGCAGCATGATCAGTGTGAATTGTTTCTTTAGAATCAACAGGATAAGATCTGAACTTATCAGAAGCAAATACAACTGCTAAAAGCTCTTTTTCAGTAGTAGCATAATTTCTTTGAGCATTGCCTAGAGTCTTACTAGCATAATGAATAACATTTAATTTCTTATCAACTCTTTGCCCTAGAACAGCACCTACAGCATAATCACTAGCATCACACATAATTTCAAAGGGTAAATTCCAATTTGGTGGCTGAACAATAGCTGCAGAGACTAATGCTTTCTTAAGTATTTCAAATGCTTCTACACAATCATCATCAAAGACAAATGGTATATCTTTTTGCAATAAATTAGTCAGAGGCCGAGAAACTTTTGAGAAGTCCTTAATGAACCTCCTGTAAAATCCGGCGTGAACAAGGAAACTTCTTATACCTTTGATGTCCTTGGGACATGGCATCTTTTCAATAGCATCAACCTTGGCTTTATCAACTTCAATACCTCTTTCAAAAACTTTGTGCCCCAAGACAATACCTTCATTAACCATAGAGTGGCACTTTTCCCAATTCAAGACAAGATTAATTTCTTCACATCTCTGCAAAACTCGATCAAGATTGCTCAAGCAATCATTAAAAGAGGAACCATATACGGAAAAATCATCCATGAAAACCTCACAAATCTTTTCACAAAAGTCAGAGAATATAGCCATCATGCATCTTTGAAAGGTAGCAGGTGCATTACATAAACCAAAAGGCATACGTCTATAAGCAAAAGTACCAAAAGGGCATGTAAAAGTAGTCTTTGATTGATCTCTAGCCGACACAGGTATTTGAGAGAATCCAGAATAACCATCTAGAAACCAATAGTGTGTATTTTTTGCATAATTTTTCTAGCATTTGATCAATAAAAGGTAAGGTATAATGATCTTTCTTAGTAAGTTTATTTAATTTGCGGAAATCAATTACCATCCTATAACCTGTGATAATTCTTTATGGAATCAATTCATCTTTATCATTAGGAACAACAGTAATACCTCCCTTCTTAGGGACACAATGGACAGGACTTACCCACTCACTATCAGCAACAGGATAAATTATACCTGCCTCCAGAAGCTTGAGTATTTCTTTTCTTACCACTTCTTACATTTTAGGATTCAGACGTCGTTGAGGATCACGAACAGGTTTGGCATCTGCTTCCAAATTTATTTTATGTTGACATAGAGTGGGACTAATTCCCTTAAGATCATCAAGAGTATATCCAATAGCAGCACGATGCTTCTTCAGAGTTTTCAATAATCTTTCTTCTTCATGCTCTGAAAGGTTAGCACTAATAATAACAAGATATATCTTCTTTTCATCAAGATAAGCATATTTAAGATTATCAGGAAAAGGTTTAATCTCAAACACAGGATCACCCTTGGGTGGAGGAGGATCCCCTAAAATTTCAACATGCAAATTGTGA
Organism: Triticum aestivum; assembly: GCF_018294505.1. Lineage (NCBI taxonomy): Eukaryota > Viridiplantae > Streptophyta > Magnoliopsida > Poales > Poaceae > Triticum > Triticum aestivum. Next base: position 312,975,756 of record NC_057803.1, read on the forward strand.
TGCAGAATAGGTTCCTGTTTAAAGAATACTTCATCTATTTCCCTTCTTTCATTCATGAACATATCATTTTCATGGTCTAGCAAATAGTGTTCTAAAGGATCACTAGGAGGTACGGCAATAGAAGAAAGACAAATAATTTCATCCTTACTAGGTAATTCTTTCTCACGATGTTGTTTACTAAATTTAGAGAAATTAAACTCATGAACCATATCATCCAAGCCAACAGTAACAACATTCTTTGTGCAATCTATGGTAGCATTGATAGTATTTAAGAAGGGTCTACCAAATATAATGGGACAAAAGCTATCTTGTGGGGAACCAAGAACAAGAAAATCAGGAGGATATTTAGTTTTCCCACACAAGACTTCAACATCTCTAACAATTCCAATTGGTGAAATAGTATCTCTATTGGCAAGTTTAATTGTGACATCAATATCTTCTAACTCAGCAGGTGCAATTTCATTCTTAATTTCTTCATATAAGTCAATATGTATTACACTAGCACTAGCACCCATATCACATAAGCCATGATAACAATGATCTCCTATTTTAACAGAAATAACAGGCATGCCTACCACAGGTCTATGTTTATCTTTAGCACAAGGTTTAGCAATTCTAGCAGTTTCACCTTCGAACTGAATAACATGCCCATCAATATTATTAGACAATAGATCTTTAGCAATAGAAATATTAGGTTCTACTTTAACTTGCATAGGAGGTGTATAAGTTCTAATATTGCTTTTACGAACAACAGTTGAAGCTTTAGCATGATCCTTTATTCTAATAGGGAAAGGTGGTTTCTCAACATAAGAAGTAGGAACAATAGGATCATTATAAGTGACAGTCTTTTCTTCAACTTTAATAGGTGCAGCTACTTTTACTTCTATGGGAGGATGATATTTAAACCACTTCTCCTTAGGGAGATCAACATAAGTAGCAAAAGATTCACAGAAAGAAGCTACCATCTCAGAGTCAAGTCCATATTTAGTGCTAAACTTACGGAAAATATCGGTATCCATAAAAGATTTAACACAATCAAACTTAGGTGTCATACCTGACTCCTTACCTTCGTCGAGGTCCCAATCTTCAGAGTTGCGTTTAATTCTATCCAATAAATTCCATGTAAATTCAATAGTCTTCATCATAAAAGAGCCAGCACAAGAAGTATCGAGCATGGTGCGATTGTTTTCAGAAAGCTGAGCATAAAAACTTTGCATAATTATTTCTCTCGGGAGCTCATGATTGGGGCATGAATATAACATTGATTTAAGCCTCCCCCAAGCTTGAGGGATGCTTTCTCCTTCGCGATGCTTTCTCCCCCAAGATCACGATGAACAAGATGCATAGGGTAATACTTTTGATGAAGTTCCAACTTCAATCTTTTCTAGTCCCATGATCTCATATCATCACATAGCTTATAACATATCAATGCATCTCCCTTAAAAGATAAAGGGAAGACATTTTGCGGAATCTGTGCACATCATCGCTTCCTCATAGTTCGTAGGTTTGTCCTGGTCAAGTAACATGACCTCCAGAATAAGATTACCGTACCACTCTGGTGCGGATCTTGCTTTGGTTGACCTACGAGGTTCGGTAGTAACTTGATCAGAAGTTTCATGATCAACATCATTAACTTCTTCACTAATTGGTGTATGAATCACTGGAACTGATTTATGTGATGAACTACTTTCCAATAAGGGAGAAGGTACAATTACCTCATCAAGTTCTACTTTCCTCCCACTCACTTCTTTTGAGATAAACTTCTCTAGAAAGGATCCATTCTTAGCAACGAATATCTTGCCTTCGGATCTGTGATAGAAGGTGTACCCAAAAGTTTCCTTTGGGTATCCTATGAAGACACATTTCTTCGATTTGCATTCGAGCTTATCATGTTGAAACTTTTTTCATATAAGCATCACAGCCCCAAACTTTAAGAGCCGACAACTTAGGTTTCTTGCTAAACCACAGTTCATATGGTGTCGTCTCAATGGATTTAGATGGTGCCCTATTTAATGGGAATGCAGCTGTCTAATGCATAACCCCAAAACGATAGTGGTAAATCAGTAAGAGACATCATTGATCGCACCATATCTAATAAAGTACGGTTATGATGTTCGGACACACCATTACGCTTTGATGTTCTAGGTGGCATGAATTGCGAAAGTATTCCACACTATTTCAAATGAAGGCCAAACTCGTAACTGAAATATTCGCCTCCACGATCAGATCATAGAAACTTTATTTTCTTGTTACGATGATTCTCAACTTCACTCTGAAATTCTTTGAACTTTTCAAATGTTTCAGACTTGTGTTTCATTAAGTAGATATACCCATATCTGCTCAAATCATCTGTGAAAGTCAGAAAATAACGATACCCGTCGCGAGCCTCAACACTCATCGGACCGCATACATTGGTATGTATTATTTCGAATAAGTCGCTGGCTCGCTCCATTTTTCCGGAGAACAGAGTCTTAGTCATCTTGCCCATGAGGCATGGCTCGCAAGCATCAAATGATTCATAATCAAGTGATTCCAAAAGCCCATCAGCATGGAGTTTCTTCATGCGCTTTACACCAATATGACCTAAACGGCAGTGCCACAAATAAGTTGCACTATCATTATTAAGTTTGCATCTTTTGGCATCAGTATTATGTGTATCACTATGATCGAGATTCAGTAAACCATTTACATTGGATGTAAGACCATAGAAGGTTTTATTCATGTAAACAAAACAACAATTATTCTGTGACTTAAATGAATAACTGTATCGCAATAACCATGATCCAATCATATTTATGCTCAACACAAACATGAAATATCATTTATTTAGTTCCAATACTAATCTCGAAGGTCGAGGGAGTATGTGCTAGTGATCTTATCAACCTTGGAATCATTTCCGAAACACATTGTCACCTCGCCCTCATCTAGTCTTTGTTCATTTTGTAACTCCTGTTTTGAATTACTAATCATAGCAACCGAACCGGTATCAAATACCCAGGGGCTACTATGAACACTAGTAAAGTACACATCAATAACATGTATATCATATATACTTTTGTTCACTTTGCCATCATTTTTATCCGCCAAGTATTTGGGATAGTTCCGCTTCCTGGTGACCATTTCCTTTGAAGTAGAAGCACTCAGTTTCAAGCTTGGGTCTAGCTTTGGGCTTCTTCATGGGAGTGGTAACTTGCTTGCCATTCTTCCTGAAGTTCCCTTTCTTTCCCTTGCCATTTTACTTGAAACTAGTGGTCTTGTCAACCATCAATATTTGATGCTTTTCTTGATTTCTACCTTCGTCAATTTCAGCATCACAAAGAGCTCGGGAATCTTTTTCGTCATCCCTTGCATATTATAGTTCATCCCGAAGTTCCAGTAACTTGGTGATAGTGATTAGAGAACTCTGTCAATCACTTCCTTATCTAGAAGATTAACTCCCACTTGATTCAAGTGATTGTAGTACTCAGACATTATAAGCACATGCTCACTGGTTGAGCTATTCTCCTCCATCTTGTAGTCAAAATACTTGTCTGAGGTCTCATACCTCTCGACTCGGGCATGAGTTTAAAATGCCAATTTCAGCTCTTGGAACATCTTATATGCTCCATGGCGTTCAAAACATTTTTGAAGTCCCGATTCTAAGCCATAAAACATGGCGCACTAAACTATCAAGTAGTCATCATATCGAGCTTGCCAAGCATTCATAATGTCTGCATCTGCTCCTATAATAGGTCTGTCACCTAGCGGTGCATCAAGGACATAATTATTTTGTGCAGCAATGAGGATAATCCTCAGATCACGTGTAACACCCCGGACACACCCGTCGGTGGTCGTTACTCCTGGCAGGATCCACAGATCAATACTAGTCTTTTCTACGCACTTTGTCCTCACTTGTGCGCACCCGGGAGCAACTTGTTGGTCCGTCACCCATCCTGAAACTACTCCAAGTTGAGTATGCTTAACTTTGGAGTTCTATCCAAATGGGCTCCCAGAAAAGAAGGAATTCCTTATTGATATGAGTAGTCTATCATCCCTATTAAGCTAGGCTATCACATACACCCCCACTCAGAGGAACTGACGTCCTCGTCGGGCCACAGGAACGTTCCATCTTGGCACAAATGTCTGTGCATCCAGTCCGGTACATGTGCCATGCCCCGTGCGATGATGGGTCACAAACGTCATGAACAACATGACCACACACCTGTCCGCAAACATCCGTGTAACCGCGAGGGTCGGCTCTGAACAAGAAAGGGATAAAGAGAGTTGGCTTACACTCGCCACGTCACACAATATTAAAAAAAGTCATACAACATCAGAGTACACTCATAGTCCGGCTACGGACAACCAAATTAAAAGAAGATAAATCGAATAGCTAGATCACCGATCGCCCCAACTAGACACCACAACTGATCATCAGGAAATGAAACGTAGTAATGACCAAAGTCCTTGTCGAACTCCCACTCGAGTTCAGTAGCATCACCTGCACTGGTATCATCGTCACCTGCAACTATTTTGGAAGTATCCATGAGTCACGAGGACTTAGCAATCTCAAAACACGCGAGATCAAGACTATTTAAGTTTATGGGTAGGATAAGGTAATGATATGGAGTTGCAGCAAGCGGTAAACAAATATGGTGGCTAACATACACAAATAAGAGTAAGATGAGAAGCTACGCAATGGTCGTGAAGTTAGAAGTGATCAAGAAGTGATCCTGAAAACTACTTACGTTCAAACATAACACAAACCGTGTTCATTTCTCGGACTCCGCAGAAAAGAGACCATCACGACTACACACGCAGCTGATTCATTTTAATTAAGTTAAGTGTCAAGTTCTCTACAACCAGATATTAACAAATTCCCATATGCCACATAACAGCGGTCACGGCTTGCGAAAGTTAATACCCTGCAGGGGTGTCGCAACTTAGCCCATCACAAGCTCCCACGATCAATGAAGGATATTCCTTCTCCCGGAACAACCCGACCAGACTCGGAATCCCGGTTACAAGACATTTCGACAATGGTAAAACAAGACCAGCAAGACCGCCCGAATGTGCCGAAAAACCCTGATGAGACATCCTACTAGTAAAACCAGCCCTCAAGTTTCCCCGAGGTGGCCCCGCAGTCTACTCAGTTCGGTCCAACACTTAGAGAAGCACTGGCCCGGGGGGTTAAATAAATATGACTCTTGGGAGCGTGACTCCCAAGGGAAAAGTAATAGGTGGTGGTGGCAAATGTTAAAACCAAGGTTGGGCCTGGCTGGAGGAGTTTTATTCAAAGCGAACTGTCAAGGGGGTCCCATAACCCCAACCGCATTAGGAACGCAAAATCAAGGAACATAACACTGGTATGATGGAAACTAGGGCGGCAAGAGTGGAACAAAACACCAGGCAAAAGGCCGAGCCTTCCACCCTTTACCAAATATATAGATGCATTAAATTAAACAATAGATAATATGATATCCCAAACATATCCATGTTCTTACATGGAACAACCTGCAAGGCACCTGCAACTAGCAACGCTATAAAAGGGGCTGAGCAAAAGCAGTAACTTAGCCAAACAACGGTTTGCTAGGAAGGTGGGTTAGAGGATTTACATGTCAATAAGGGAGGCATGATATAACAAGTGGTAGGTAGCGCGACATAGCGATAGAACAAACAACTAGCAAGCAAACATAGAAGTGATAACGAAGGTAATGGTCATCTTGCCTAAAATCCCATAAGGAAGAAGAACAAGTCCATGAAGAAGATGAATGGACATAGTCGAACGAATCCTCACAACTCCAGAACGAAACCGAAGCTAACGAGAGAAGCAACCCGGAAAGAAGCACGCAACATGGTAAACACACAAGCCTAAACATGGCATGATGCACAATCAAGTATGATGCATGTCCATTCTAATGAGGCATGGCATGGCAAAGAGCATCAAACAATACTACAAATTAAGTGGAGCTCAATATGCAACGAGTTGCATATTGAAGAAACACCACATATAATTATTTAGTTCTTTCTTGTTTAAACTACTCAACAAAATTAAATGTTGTTAAGAATGGCAAGAGGTGAAGCATAAGTAAACTACACATTTTAGGTAATTCTAAATGAGACTGGAAACATCAAACAACAATTTCGGTAAATCCCAACATGCATATTTCAAAGTTGGTACTGTTCTGCCCTATACACAATTTTATAGTTATTAAACATGCAAAGTAATGCCACCATGTTAATCTATGCATTTTTCTACCCCATTTGCATATAAAGTTTATTTAAAACCAAGCTACGGTTAATTAGTTATGTATTAAACCATTTTAGCATGTCATTTAGCAAATTAATGCAAACATCAAGTTTAACATTTTAAATATGCATGAAAGTTGGGTATTATGAAACTAGATGAAATTCTAAGCATTTTACATATTTAAGTCATTTTAAACCGATGCACGGTTGGTGAGATATGATATGCATGCACATGGGGGGTTTTCTAAAAAACTGCAGTCTCTCGGTTAATTAGCAAATTCATTCGGTAGAACAAAAAAATAGTGAACAACCCGAAATTGGCTGGCCTAGCAGGAACAGGAGCTGGGGGGCACCTCACCATGGGCCAAGGCCCAATCCGTGGAGAGCTAGGCCGGGCCTTGGCGAGGCAAGAGGAGGCTCCGCGCAAGCGACGTGGTTCTCGTCCATGCTGGCAGTGGAACAGGTCAACAAAGGCGCGATGCTTGTCTCCTCGTTCATGAAGCAGGGGATACAGCTGTCGATGGCTGCGGCCAGGCTTGGCGACGCGGACGGCGTGGAGGTGAATGGATCCAGGTGGAGCCTCGCCGAAAGGAAGCAGGAGCGGCGGCACGGGACATAGAGGAGGGTCACCGTGGGACCGAGGTCGACATAGACGAGCGTACTAGCTCGATGCAGAGGAGACGACCCGGTTCAGGGGATGATGCTTCACATGTTGCAAATCTTTTTTGTAGAGAAATCTTGTGCCTCCATGGAATTCAAAAGACTGTTGTCTCGGACGGTGACGTCAAGTTATTGAGCCACTTTTGGAAGACTCTATGCGCGAAGCTCGGAATCAAGCTATTGTTCTCTTCGGCATACCATCCTCAAACCGACGGCCAAATGGAGGTGATGAACCGAACACTCTCCACTCTACTTCGCATGTTGATCAAGAAGAACATCAAGGAGTTGGAGGAGCGTCTACCCATTGCCGAGTATGCCTACAACCGTGCAAGACATTCGACTATCGGAAAGTCTCCCTTTGAGGTTGTCGACGGCTTCAACCTGCTGTCCCCATTGGACATTCTTCCTCTACCAAAACAAGAGTGCATCAACATGGAAGCGAGTGACCGAGTGAGCTACCTCAAGAAGATGCATGAAGATACAAGGCACACCATCGAGCGCCGAGTACAACGACTCACGACCAAGCTCAACATCAACCAGCAACCCATGATATTCAACATTGGAGATCTTGTGTGGCTACACCTTCGCAAGGAACGCTTCCCCAATGAACACAAGTTCAAACATTTACCACGAGCCGATGGACCATTCAAGGTGCTTGAACGCTACAACAACAATTCCTACAAGATCAACACCCCATGCGACCAATACTCCGTGAGCGACATCTTCAACATCAAAGATATGTCCCCGTACCATGGTGATGAGGATTTTGATTCGAGGTCGGATCTTTCCCAAGGGGGAGAGGTGATGTGGAGCATCCTGTGGTCATCCCCATGGACACTACCGTAACTACCCAAGCTCCAAGTGCATGACAACGGCTCGAGCACGTGCTATTCAATCCGAGGTGACATCTCTCCTACTTGAGTTTCCCTTTCATTCGAGTGAGACATGGCTACTGCCTAAGTCAGAAATGCTATGTGTGGTCAGGTACAATGGACAAGCTACAGAGCCGAGAGCTGAAGAAGAAGAAGGAACATGCGACAACTCTCTATCTAGCCTGGAACATCCGGGCCCCGGAACCTCTGGTTGTCCCAGAACTTCCGGCCCCCGATGAGCTAGACAAGTCCGAGTGGGTAAACTCTTGGCTTAGCCCAAAACCCGCCCGGAACCTGGCCCGGACATTCCGGCCCCCGGAACCTCCGGCCTGCCCGGACCTTCCAGCCCCCGGACGTTAGCCCAGCTCCCACCATGCCAACTTTCTAGTTAGGCCGGAACCTCCCCGGAACTTCCGGTGCCTGGACCTTCTGGCCTCGCCCGAAACTTCCTGCCCTGCCTATGCGCAGTGACTTGGGCCAAGGCTCATGTACCCTTTCGCCCCTAGACTATATATACTCTTCTCCTACCTACGCTTTAGGGTTAGCAAAGTAGTAGATCATTGAGAAGCTTTTCCCTCCACTTGATCCCCTTCTCCTTAGGAGTTCACGGCCTCTACGGAGAAGATCCCCCAACACTACTGCAGGATGCTGCTAACACGACACTACAATCAGAGACCCTTCGATGAAACTGTGTGCGGTGCCATAATCGCAAACGGTGGTGTAAAAAACTCGTCAAAAAAGGTGTGAAACGTTTGCGGTGGAGGATGCATCAAACATGGTTCAGATTTTAGTTGCGTGTGTGATGCAGGGCATATGGTTCAGTTCAGTTAACTGTTTGCGATGAGGAGGAACAAAAGAAACGGGCTGCCAGATGAAGGTGTGTGTGCGATGTATAGCATACGGTTCACTCGGATGCACTGTTTGTGATTAGGCAACAGAAAAGAAACGGACAGCCATATCAAAGGTGTGTGCGATATACTGCATGCGGATCACTCGGATGAATTGTTTGCGTTGAGACATGAGAATAGAAACGGTTCAAATGAACAAGATGTGTGTGATACGAGGCAAACAAGTCTGTAATCGGAAACGTATGCGAGACCAATAACCACACAGACGATTACTGCTAACGAGCCATGTGTGTTGTGAACAAACGATTGCTGGTATACAATTGTGAGTGATTGATGAAAGCATCACCGACGGATTCCATTGTTTAGTCCATGTGTGATGTGAATTTCTTTGTCCGGACAACATCTATGCTTTGTCTACAGAGAATCAACATATATACTTAATATGACAGCATTGTATAACCAAATTAACCATGGAATTACACAAGTGACTACACACATAACATTTCCACACACCAAAGAAAGAAATTACATGCATACTAAAGTAGGAGAAACGAGGATCTAATCATCTACTTATTGTTGCGACGACGCTTGCCATTGCTCTGCTTCCGGCTGGATCCCTAGCCGTTTTGGGGAAGGAGACACTTCATCATGTCAATGACCCGCCTGTACATGTCGTGGCTCGTGTACGCCTCGTTGGCCGCATACACGACGTGAGCTTTGTCGAGTTTCTCCATCGAGGCTGAGTGCTAGGCACGCTTGTCCTTGTTGCATGAATCCTTCATATCTCTCTAGTAGGGGTCGATGATGGCCTCGGCGATGTCAACCAGTGAGTCCTTCTCATGCTCCTTGCTGCCCCAGATCTTGTATTGGCCCTAGATGTCGACAAGATTCTGGTAGGTGATGCCCGAATTCTTGAGCGCCTTTACATCGTTGGTGATGTCCATCGTAGCGAACATGTATTGGGGGCTGTTGACCGACCTGGCAAAACGCTCGCAAGGCCTTGTGGCCAGGAAGTAGTGGTAGACGAGGACGTGGTGGTGCACGCACATCTGGGCAACAGTGACCTTGGGACGAGACCCGGCACGAGAGCGGGTGTACTCAAGGTCGAACCCGACCACCTTGTACTTCTCTGCGGCAAGCAACAACTCCATGATGTGGATGGAGTGCTCCACCCAGACCGGGCCGTTGGTGTACACCACCGAGAGGTCCATGAACCTTCTGTGGGTGTCCACCACGGCACGCATGGTGAACTACTTCCCGTCGTCGGCAGTCGCTCGGAGCGCCATTGGAGCCACGCAGGATACCCTCTAAGAATTTCTCGTGGTGGGTGTGCTTCTTGAAGTGGTGGGGCGTGATTGACAGGTTGAAGAGACACAAGGGTAGGTTAAATGGCCTCTATAATAAAGGGGGTCGGCCGGCCTGTAATCATCACGTCTTGTCACGGCGTTCATAGTGGAGGATTCGAGTGCATGCTTGACAACACCGCACCGCGTGCGTGGGCTCGAATAGGCGCCAAATGTATCGTCGGTGAGCCTGTTCCTGCGCTACCACGCTATTTAGCGCGCAAGCGTCCCGCCCGCTAGTTTGGCCACGCATCAGCTAGAAGAGGGACAAATAGGGGGTGTTTATTGGCAAAAAGCTTTGTAAAACGAAGTGTGCAGAATGACTTTGGTCGTAAGTTTACCCTTGGGGGATGAGGTCAAAGTAACACAGAAGGGGGATGATGGACACTCGAGTGCGATAATTAATTCTGCGCTCTAAAGTGCACATGGTGGAAGAAACCAACTGCATGCAATAATGTCGAGGATCGCAGTCGAGTTAGCTATACAGATCGTGTGCTGTGAGATCGACAAGGTAAACTAATTTGAGAATGGTTAATAAAATCTAAGACCATTGCATGTTAAGGTCAAAATAGTGCTAGCAATATACGAGTCTCATACAATGCCATTTCATCGATTGTACCACAAAAGCTCAAAATGTTACAAGGTTCAAATTCCAGAGTTACCTGGCTCAAATTCGAATATTACAAGGTTCAAACTGATATTAGAAATGAAATTCAGCCCATCAGCTGCAAACGCTCGCCGCTGATCTGCTGAACATGGATATCAGAGAGGTTCAAACTAATATCACCGCTTGTAAGTCTGGCTTCGAAACCTCACAATTTTTTGCAAAGGGGTCCGCCACTGAGAAGTCATGTATGGGGTTGACATGATGACTTCCGATTACTCTGTCACCTAAAGGTCCAAAATGAAATTCAGCATTTTTGGACCCTACTCCATCCTGCCGCAGGCGCTGATCAACAAACCATTCATTTTTGTGAAATAATTGTAGGGCAAACCTCATTTCCTTCAGCACCCTTGTTCTGAGAACAAAGAACCCGGCGAATATAATCTCCGGCAAGGTCCCTCGGTAGGAGTTCAAAGTAATTTCTAAGAGTCGCAGATCTAAGCATTCGATGTGATTGTTATATTGTATCACATTATCAACCACAGGGCCTAATCTTATCAGCAAAAGAAGAAAACGTGTTAGTGCCTACATGCAGTTTTGAACATTACTACAGGCCTAGCTATTTGGTTTGCAGTATTTGCAAAATGCACTACCATGCCATCTTTGATCTGACATGATTAACATGGGCATTTGATTACATTCTAGAAAAATGTAGCCTTCTTCAAAAGAGGTTGGAGTGGATGAAAAGTTCCCTAAGAAACTAGTACAGATGAATCCAAAGGAGAAATTCTTATTGATTGTAACCATATGGCTCAAGCAACGAAAATGGGGGGATGTAAGTACTCAAATCATCCAAAAGAACCTTCAGAAATCATAGTACATTGTCATTCTAAACTTGGCGACGCGCAACATGGGCGCGAGGCGGAGTGCAGACGTAGGCAGCGACGGTATATGTCCATCATCAAAAGTGAGCTCCTCGAGCTGATCTAGGGCGGGGGATCGGAACCAGTCGTCAAGCTTGGCTCGGTACTTTCCGTCGGAACGGAACTTGCCCATTCTAAGGCCTTTGATTGGGCCAAGGTGACTGCCGAGGATCTTAGAGAACACATCCAAATTTTGCGATAGCCATGGCAGAGCTCGTGGGTGTCGATGAGGTCGAGAGGGCTGGAGTTCCATAGGGGGCGCCACCGCCGAGAAAGGAGGTTAGTACGCACCCCATATTTGATTGGGGGGAGGGAGATGATGACTCTCAACATATCATCGGGGAGGCTGCTGATTAAGTCTAGGCCCGCTGGAGTCACTTGTGGTTCTAGCTCGCCCTGCCTTCGCTTGATGTCAGCCCCGTTCTCCACCTCCGGAGTCTCCTTCTCAGCGGTGCTTCTAATAGAAATGGGAGTACATGGAATATTTAGTTAAAACGGGGCAATAGAAAAGTGTATTAGTAACTAGAAGTTATTAGGTAGGCATATAGTGAGAAAAGGGACTAATAATTGGTTGCTTAAATACTACACAATTCATTTGACATTGCGGGGTAGGTCAACATATGAAGATAGTTGAAAAGAAAACCTACTTTGAACAAAGTCTGGATGGATGATTTTGTCGAGAAGTTAGCATATATCTTATGACCAGGCCCTTTTATGTGCAATGCAATTTTAGTGCCAGCTTTCAGTACATAAAACTTTGCAATTTCATTCCAAAAGCAAGTGCCAAAATAGGAGTCACCACGTTCATCAAGTATTACAGTAGCAATGATTGTAAATCCATGGTTTGTGTGTAGTATTGCATCCGCGGAGCCTTGATGTATGTAAAGGGAAAAATTGTGCACTACATAATCTGTTGCATAGCGAGGGATGTTCTGCAGAAAATGATAGGATTGTTAAACAAAATATGGTAACATGCAAATATGGGCTCAAATTGAAAGAACTATACAACAGTTGAAATCAAAGGACAAAATTCCATAATTAAACAAATAGGGTAAGCATGATGTCATGGAAAAATGAGAGTATTCGAAAGAACAATACATCATTAATTTGCCTAATATAGAAAGAAGAGGGGGAAAATCCCCTTTGACATATATGGTGCATGTGGCACCTTTTATCCAAATGGAGAAATATTTAGAATATGTTCAGGAAAGTAGGCCATTCCAACCAATTTAGGGTGAGATTGAACATACCACGCGCGTGCTCAAGTTATCTGGTATGGAGAGATGGAATATCCGGCAGCGGTCGCAAAGTCCTGAAGTGTCCACGCACTGTACATTCTATGAATGAAAGAAAACCCTCAAATCAGCTCGAATAAAAATGAATTCACGGCGATTTCCACAGGGTGATTGAAGGAGGCAGATGAACTGGGATAAGAGATGAGATAATATCTCGTTAAACTAGTTACCTTGTCGTCCATGGGAAAGAACCCTCAGTATGGTAGATTCCCCAACCGAGCGGAGCTAGGTCGACCGTGAGCAGCATCGAGAAATTCGATGGCGATAGGCGGCGGCAAGCGGAAGTGGTGAAATGCGGTGGGCTTTGCCGACAGGCTGGCGGCGGCCTGAGGCGTCGAGCTAAGTGTTTACAACTGCGATAGGCGGTGCCATGGCATAGATGCGGAGGAGCTTGTGCAGGTGTGAATGGGAATGTACCGGAGGGGCCGAGGGGTCACGGGCGGGGTGAGGGTTTTTGCGATGTGGGGATGGTGTGGGTTTTCTTTTTTCTTTTTTAAATTGGGTGGTGAGGGTTTTCTATCCCACAAAGAATTTTGGGGTCCACGGTTTGCTAGAGCGAGCCATGTGTGATTGACGCAGCAGGCAAAATGAAAGTCATTGCACACGGTTCCAATTTTGGGAACCGTGTGTGATTGACGTACTACCTCCGTCCTGGTTTATTGGTCCCCCGTTGTAACTTTTACCAAAATTTGGTGAAATATTTAACATACTCAGACATACATAATAAGCGTACATGTAGATAAGCATAGTTCAACCATGAGTAGTACATAGTTCAACAGTATTAAGCATACTCAAGGGTACATATATAGTTCCATCCATCCCACATCTCATCTCACATGCTGACACGATCCTGAAGCTTCTCCAGGTACTCGACGTACGTGTCATGCGCCACCCTGTGAGAATACTTCTCTTGAAGGAGCCAACGACCCGTTCTCTTGCATGCGCCAGAACACTTAGATACACGTCATGAATCTTCGGGTTGCAAAATGGGCATCCGTAGCCGCCGTTCCAGGTCCTAATACGCATGTTATGCATTCCTGCATAAAGCTCCCTCAGGATTTGCCAGTTGTACCTCCTCTGGATATCTTCATCCTCGCTGTCCAAATCGTCATACAACACCTACACAAATAGTAAAACAAATTTGGCATCAAATCAATGATTACATGCCGTGAAGTAGGATTGGGAATTTATGGCTATTTATTTATACATATCCAGATATTATGGTTCGATTTTTAAGCGCAGTCGTCTATGTACAGACTAATCATAAAGAAAATAATGGCACAAACATATGTAGGTCATTGAAAATCAATTGTCAAGCCGTGGCTAGGAATTATTATCACGAACACTAACCCTAGTCGGATTACTAGCAGAAATCATTTGCACAGATGAAACAACTAATCACTTATCACCTGTACCATTCAAACAATCAATAGACTACATGGATCTAACGAAACTTACTCAGATTTCATGGACTAGGAGAACATAACCATAGGATTTCGATTCCAAAAAGGGGGTGGCAGGAGTAACCAGAGAAACCCTATGATCTGTTTGACACATAAATGGGTACAGATGACTAACCAGCTTTCCGTCATTGTCGGAGTCGTCGCCGGAGTGGTCGCCGGAGTCGGTGTGGAACTCCGCCTCCGGCTGTGGAAGCTCGACGCCGTCGGCGATGTCAGGTTGCAGTGATAACTCGCCGGCAGTGACGGCAACCTTTGTCTCCATCTGCACGCCCCGGCGTCGCCACTCCCTTCGATGGGGCGCTTCGGCGGCATCCTCATATACTGATGGCTTTGAGGACTGAGAGCGGCGTCGAGGATACAAGCGGAGAGAGAGGATTGTGTGTGTGTAGCGAGGATGGGCGGTGCGGCCACTCGGGCGCACCATTAATATGGAGTAGTGGGAGTTGTGGAAGAGAGGCGGGCGGCGGTCAAATCGATGGCTCACCGGGATGTACCGGACTACTGGCGTGCCTACCAAAGTTTCACACAGCTACTCGCACGCCTCCCGATGACACTGCGCAGGGAGCACGCCTCCGTCAATTCACACACCTAGACGCACACGTCCTCGTCTGCCTATGCGGCGGACGCATCCTGTCAACTCACGCCTGCTCGCACACCACATGGGTTGCGCAGCGGCACATATTTTTTTCTATTTGCATGATTAATACTGCCGCTTTATTGCTTAACCGAAGCATGGCATGTATCCATTGTTGGTCTAACGCTCACGGTTCAAATAAATAATCCGTTTGGGATATTGGTTCCCAGTTATTAATAATCTCCCATCTATAATTAGATAAAGATTACTTCAAAATTGGTCTCAAATTTGACCAAAAAAGTACAATGCCACTTTGTATTGGTGTCCATATGACAACACGATAGTTTCATGAACTTCAAATAAGTTTTGGATGTACTAGAATTTAAAAGTCAAGATTGTCAATGTTTGAAATTTCTTGCACGGGGAGTAAACATGCTCGTAGTGAGAAACATGTGTTTTTGTAGTCCATTTAGGTGCACTGTCACGTGTGCATGTAGCTCAAACTTGATTTTTACACATTATACCTGTAGAAAATCAATTAATCAATGTATTAAAACGTCTTAATTACCTCTGTGATTTTTTTAAAATTAAAGCGTCCCTCATTTGGTAACATGTATGTTCACTGCGGGATAATTAATTTAACATGCATCATAGTTGCGGTAGATTCGCGGTGTGTGTGTGTGGGTGTGCGTTTGGGGGTGGCGGGTGGCTCACAGTACACTACGAGTTGTGAGCCACCGTGTGGGTAGGTCATTTTGTTAGGCAGGTCGGTGCCACATCAGAGTCGTGAACTCATTATTTAAAACATTACACAACCCTGTCATACATAAATGTTTTGGCCACATGCAGTCGATGGTTGTCCTACACGACACTCGATACTCGCGTGTGATGCTTTCTGCGGGCCCGCGAGGTCATCGTCTATCACTTTCATGGATAGCCGACAGTGAGGTTAATTTGACCAGCAAGGTGGAATCTTTCTTGTTTGTGTCATGGGGGTATATGGTACGCGTTGCAGAGGTGGGAGGGGACTAGCATATATACTATACGTACGCATCCATGAACAAGTACACCTCACTCAGCGTCGGGACTTTTTGGTTTCCTAGGCACGTGCCACATCAAAATTGTGAAATTGGTTATTCAAACATCACAAAACACCTTTTTTGGGCCACATGCATATCCTAGCTAGGACACTCACATCTGACGCTTTCATCTATGGGCCCATGATCGAGGCCATCATTGATGCATGCATGCATCACTTTGACCTACATCGGGAGAGGTTAATTAATTTCACCGTCAATGAGGATTCTTTTGGGTTACATATATTATGGCAGGAGCATATAGTATGTGGTGACGAGGGGGGAAGGGGACCATCATATGTAGTATGCTTGATATGAACCTCGCTCTGTGTTGGTGCATGGTTTATGGTTTTTGAGGCATGCGGCACATCAAAGTTGTGCATTTGGGTATTCAACATATATATGTTTGTCCCACATGCAAACCAGTGGTGGTTGTCCTCTCGCACCCACTTAAGCGGTTATTAGCAATATAAATTCTTTCCATTTGTGGGCCCGCTTGGTCCATCACTACTTTTTGCCTGATAACAAGATAGGTTAATTTGAATTTGGAGGGGTTATTATTTTTACTCTGGGATGACATGCATGATAGAGCTTCAGCACACATGCATGTATGTGTATGCATGAATCCCTCCTATCGAGTCGAAGAGGCTAGTACAATGACACGTCATGAACCAATCTCGCTCTGTGTGGGGAGATAGTGTATGGTTTTTGACACGCGTGCCACATCAATGTTGTGTATTCAGACATGCATGAACGCATCACCTCCATACATATGCATGTAGTGGTTTCCTTCGAATGGTACACTCCCTCGCGTGGTTCTCGGCGACAAGCCTATATTTCATGGGCCCGTGTGGGCATCCGTGATCACCTGACCAACAATAAGATAGGTTACCACGGCGGATTCTTCATTTGGTTCGTGTTATCGTAGTACAGGTCATGGTGAGACTTAGACCTAATTAACTTTGAGCGCATATACTATGCACGTAAGCATGCATGAATCCCTGTCGTTGGCTTGAAGTGTGGTGTAACATACATATGCATCGTCAACCTAACGCTCACCCAGTTTGGGGATTTGTAGTTTGAAATCATGGGTCCACATCAAAGTTGTTCCATTGTTACTCAAAAACATACCTCTCCATACATATGTTTGGGCTACACGCATGCAGTGGTTGTCTTCGGGGACTAGCTACATGTGTGATTATTGGCAAGCTATCCCATCTCCGGGGTCGCATGGACGACCATCACTTTGACCAACAACAAGAGAGAGGTTGTACGACCAAGGTGGATTATTCTTGGTCCATTTTACGATCCATGTTGGTAAAATATATGCCTCTCTGGCCCACAGACTAAAAATGTGTGTGTGGGGGGGTGCTACTTCGCACTTTGCTAGGTGAACCTCGGTTGGGGGGAGGGGGCACGCATTCATAGCTTGGGATTCCCTTTGTGCCGAAACGAGAGGG